>NW_028277112.1:54568712-54871742 GCF_059951505.1 Python bivittatus | reverse complement strand
TTTCATTTGCTAAACTGAAAAGAATGGGGTCTGTCTTTGATTTCATATCATGTATTCATTAATTGTTTTGCTAGCAAACTTCCTCCTTTCTTTTATTTTGTAATATATTTACTGGAATTTGACATGATACCTAATGTAAAAAAGAACATCTCTCCCCCTCACAAACACTCACACTTAACCCCTTCCCTCAATATCTATCTATCTATCTATCTATCTATCTATCTATCTATCTATCTATCTATCTATCTATCTTCCCATCAGAACTGATATTGTGTGTGTCAAAACTCAAAATATTTATCTAGGAATGTCTGTGAGAAAGGAGTGTCAGAAAAGTCAAGATGGTGGTATGCTCACTTATCTGAACATTTTTCTGCCATTCTTAGAGAAGAGCCTATACAGGTTTTACAATTTGTAGTTTTGCTTGTACTTCAGCCCAATGCAATTAGGCTGAATTGCTCACAATTTCATCATGAGATACATATTTTGAAAATGTATTTCTGTATTGAGTATCTGCAAAAATCTGTACTTGTGGCTAAGTGTTAAATTTGGAAAAGATTTCTTTTAAAAAATGGCTTTTATTCCTACTATATTTTTGTGGTTTTCACTTTTGTGGTTTTCTGTGTGTAATTTAATCTTTCACTTTTAAATGATGAGATCAAACTGGAAATTTATCTTAAATCACAGCCAAATGTTGATAGGGTGTTTCTACACTTGATTCTCTCAGATTAACTAGCCACTCTGGTTTCACTTGAAGCCTTTCTATCTTTGATCAGATATGGAATGAACAAACTACCAAAGCATATCATCTGTAAAGAATACATCCTTGGAAAATCCATTTTCCCTTTCACTTTTAGAGACAACTCTAAGATTCTTTCTGTTACTGCTTCTGATAGTGATTTCCAGCAGCCAGAATTAAGAAACATTCCAAGTGCGTTGCAACCTGTCTTAGGCTGAAGTATCCAGCCCAGATTTTTGGAAGAGTTGGAGATTGGGGATTGGCTTCTGCTTTTTTTTAAACAAGCTTTGAGCTTTGGAGGAATTTGCTTATGAATATAATTTTATTCCAATGATGTGTTAAAAAAACAAACAAACAAACGCCACTCCAAGAAGAAACAGAATGGCAAAAAGTAGCCACAACCTAAAGCATTTCTTATTGAGAACTGCTTATTGAGGATGAGTTTTGCCTTCACTGACTAAAGGTACCTCTATCCCATAAATCCCTTGCTTTGAGATACTAAGCCCCTGATTCAGACATATTCTCTCTCATACTTCCCCTCAAAACTGACCCAACTATTTGGGTAGAATTAATGGGATGAAAATATTTGAAACCCCATCCAGAAACAAACAGGTTGTCAGCAGAACATGGATGAACTAACCTCGTATCTGTTGCTAGTTTCCTACCTAAGAGACAGTGATGAATTTAGATATGCAGACAGTTCTAATATTGCTGATATGAACAAGGATGTCCCTGACCTGGATCTGATGCAAATGGCTGTTTTAATAAATCTCTCTACTCCTTTAGGTGCTGACATATGCTAATCTGAAATACAATACTTCTATTTCCAAGATTCTGTGTTAAAAGCCAATAGCTCCAAGCAAATATGCTGCCCTGCAAGAAGCTCAAAAAAGGATTCAGGAGACACTGTGATTTTTCTGTCTTCCTGAGACAGCATACAGTGTGTGACATCAGGCACAGAATTGACAAATGCAGCAAAGTATGCAGTAACTTAAGCTCATTTTTGTGTAGCCCTTCCCCTCCTAAACTGCTACCAAAAATCAGGGTAACGCATGAGGGATAGGATGTCATATGAGAAATGCTAAGAAAGATTGGAACTGTTAACTTCAGGAAAGGAATAGGGAACATTCAGCTCTTCATTTTTAAGGCTGCAATACTTTAAACCAGTGTTTCTCAACCTTGGAAACTTTAAGAAGTGTGGACTTCAACTCCCAGAATTCCCCAGCCAGCATACTGGCTGGGGAATTCTGGGAGCTGAAGTCCACACATCTTAAAACTGCCCAGGTTGAGAAACACTGCTTTAAACCAATAACTCTTCTAAAATAAGGTAGCAATTTTTTGAGAGCATAGATAGTGTGAGCACGCTCCTAAAATGTCCATTATGGGATAATTCGCCGCATGTCACAAAGTTCCCATTTATATAAAAGCACATGGGTGAGATTGCTCATTGTCATACCCTCTAGCTTTCCAGGTACATCTCTGCTACCTACTTTACCTTTATTGGTTTCTTATTTTCTGGGCTGGTGCACACACCTTCAGACACTATGTTGCAACCATTCAACATTTTTTTCTTTTCTAATAATAAAAACTAATGTCCAGTGTGGGGTCCAAAGTCATTTTTAGAAATAAAGAGGGTGCTGGAGGCTGGTGCTTTTGTGTTACATACTAGTTTACCATTTATTTTAGCTAAAAGTATTTAAAAATTTAAAATCACATACAGCAGGGCCAACCAGGGAAGCATCCACAGATACTCTGATACCTACAGATGTCATATTGGATGGCTCTGGTGATAAACAAGCCCAGTCATCCCCACGTTTGTTTCTTATTAGGTATCAGCTATCCCTGGAGCTCCCATGTCTGGTTGGGTTCTAAGCCAACATTCTCATTTTTTTTTTTCAAATACTACTAGAACTCACTCTGGTTGAACAACATCACTCTTTTCTCCTAGCTCAAAGCCACCCTAGATTTTGATCTGATTATTTTATGCAGAAAAACTTCTAATAAATATAATGAAAAAGTAAGTAAAAACAAAGAAACACTACAGCTGAAAGTATAAAGAGATGATGTAAATATTTCATATCATTGTATTTTGCAAATGGTGTTCTTAGGGGACGGAGATTTCTGGTTGCATATCAGGTTTTTTTCAATTAAAACCAGCAGCAGTAAAAGAAGTTCTTTAAACGACAACTTGCCAACTACTATTGATCTTTTCTTATAATATATAATCATAGGAATCACTTGGGTGTGTATAAGAAGACACATTCATTTTACATGAATCCATACTGAGGAGCATGTAAGAACAGCACCCTGATTAATTTAGTTAGAATTAGAGTGTAGAAAAATCTATCTACTTCAAGTTTGGCATAATTAAAACTCAGATAGTATTGTGTAGGAAATTGTTTTAAAAAGAGGATGGTGATCACATAGACTAAAATGAGCTTTGGCCAAATTAATGGACTGTTGGACTAAGGCCAAGTCCTTATAGCTGAAAATGCATCAAAGTGGTTTTTTACTATATGATTTTGGATTGCAGAGCCCAAGTCAGGGTTAGATTGAGGCACATTAATTTCTCCACATTAAAAATGGAATGTATACCTGTAATCCACCTTGTTATTGATTAAAACATTCCATAAAGCTTCCCTTCAGATATATAGTTGGGGAGTCTGAGGATACTGCAGAGTTTGGCACCTCAGCAACTAGGGCTCAGAGACAGAGCCATCTTGTAATGGAAGGCATGTGCAAGGAGGATACTGGAATGGAGGATCAAGGTTATCAGGAGGGAGGGGGTGCATTCCTGGAGATGTTACAGGGCAAGTGCTTCCTCAGCCCACAGCAGGACCGTGAGAAGATGAAGAAGCTGTGACTAGCCCCTCGCTAGAGACTCATGGGGTATATCCACTAGTTGCTTTAGCATAGGTTTAGTCTGGCAAGTTTCTGTCCATTAGGTGCAAGCTAATAAAGGAACTATATTGAACTGGACTGCCTTGTTGTCGTTCTTGGGCTGGGCCTGACACATCTCCTTCTACTTCTTCAGAATCTGCATCATTGCTACCTGTCTCTGAAGCTTCCTATAAACCCAAGCAGGGCCAGCTCAAAGCTATATGGCACCCCTAAGCCACATTGACTGATCAAGCCACCTCCTGCCAACATAAAGATTTGCATTTTTAGAATGATTCAAAAGGAAGGGGAGTGCTGATGCTCCTAAGCTTTGGTGTCCTAGACCAGTACCTTCTCGGCCTTAGACTAAAGCCAGCCCTGACCCCAACCCCACTTAATGGCATGGCTATTGAGTGCTGGAACAGTGATGCAGAAGTGCAAGGCCGCAAGGCTGAATTCCTTGAGACCCAACAGTTTACTTAGCAGGTAACAATTATTTCTGAGTGGATCTTGCTTCCAGTTGAATTTGGAGTCATCTGCTGTTGTGAGAGCCAGTTTGATGTAGTGGTTAAGGCATCAGGCTAGAAACCAAGAGATCATGAGTTCTGGTCCCACCTTAGGCATAAAAATCAGCTGGATGCCCTTGGTACAGTCACTCTCTCTCAGCCCCAAGAAGCAGGCAAGGGCAAACCATTTCTGAAAAACCTTGCTAAGAAAACTGCAGGGACTTGTCCAGGCAGTCACCAGTGGAGTCAACACTGACTTGAAGGCATTTATATACAGTACATACATATACATACACACACATTGCTGTTCTTGCTATTTATTTATTAATTGGTAGGTTGGTTGGTTTCATTTTATACCACCAACATCGTACATCTCATGCCTTGGATTTCACTGGAGAGGAATAAACAACAGGGACCTCAGAGGATGCCATGGGGAATACCATGAGCACACAGGTGTCCATGGTGCCACACTGGGAAGTCCAGCTCTATTGTGTTGATACTAGTGGGCCTGCTGAGGCTAGGTGTAAAAAGGTCTCAGGCTGAGCTTGATAGGTCTTTAGAGAGTTCTGGAGAGTTGTCTACCTGGATGGGGAGCTTAAGGTTGGCCTGGCCACTTGCCAGTAGCTCAGTCCTGATCATTTTTTTCAGTTAAATATTAGAGAGGAAAAAGAAAAAAAACACATCTGAAGGGGATTTTTTTTTAAAATGTAATGATAATTACTCGCCCTGATTTATGTTAACGAACTGGGAGAATCAAAACAGATCTTGGTCCCTGAACTAACATGACACAGATCAGGCAAGAGTATACGAGCTGAGTGCCAAACAGATCAGGTAGTTCTTTCCAGTCCTGCTTTGCATGCAAGTGAGAATTTATTTCACCAAAAAGACCTGGAAAAAAACCAAAATATCACCAGATTCCAAACCAAATGAATAGGAATATCTACTAAAATAAGCAAACCACAAAAAGGGAAAAAATATTTTTTAAAAAAATCCTGGCCACATAGCAAAGTATATCACATCTTGGGCTGGTATCTCATTTTGTTAATTAGTTGTGGTTTGTACTAACCATGGTTTCCTCCTGAAATGGAAGACTGTGGTTATTACAAACTGCGAGTGGAATATTTCCTTAGGGTATAAAGGAGAAGGAAAAGGGTCATGGAATGTATGACCTTCAGTTTTGACTATTAAATTTCCTCTGGAAAACAAACATTGTCTTAATGCTATGTCTGAATGCAGTTAATGCATAATTTCTCAGTTAAATGTTTGGGCTACTGTGAACCAACATTAGAAAATGTATATATTAATCATATTAATACTATCATTCCTATCTATCCTATCTGGCTCCATTAAAACAATAAGGAATCTACACTATATTAGGTGGAAAAGCTTTTTTTTTTTTTTAAGAAATCAAATGTCTATCTTCTTATAAAACACTTTCAAGGCTAAACAAAGGCTTTCAGAAAAGCCAATATTAACTTTAATCCACAGTTTTAATGCAAGAATCTGACTTTGGGAGCATCTAATCTTTAGCACTGCTTTTGACTCAATTGCATTACATCTAGAAAAATGGAACTCCTGCCAGCCAGGTACAGGGAAAAATATTTTTTTCTCTTTTTGTAAATTCTGTCCCCAAGTCAGAGAGGTAATAAAATTAAGCATGTCTCTGGAGAATGCTGGAGCCAGAGCTTCGAGAGACAAGTAATCTGATTTCAACCTTCTTTGAGATAAAGTTGAGCAAACAATTAGAGGGAAAATTTCAAGCTGCCTCCAGCATTGTCAGACGGTATTAGCTGAACCGAGAAGAAACATTATTGTCTGTGAGGGAAGCGCAATGAGGTTAGTCTCTCAGGTCGCTGTAGAATTGTGCTTTATTTTATGTATTGTTCCTGCCTGGCAGTATCTTCTAACCACAATCCTGTGGAACAACAGAAGGCAGATTTGATCCTTTGAGAGAGGCTGGGCAATGTCACCTTTCAGATGGCAGCATTAGAAAGCCAGGGACAAAGCGATTTGAACCAAAAGGGCTAGTAAGGTGGCCCTAGGATCCCAGTCTGAATAATGGCTAAGAAAGAGGACGTTTTTCTTCTTTCCTGTTTCACTTTGCTTTGCCCTATGGTTTGTTCGTCTTAAATTCTGCTTTAATTAGAAAAATGTCTAAACTTTATTCTAGAATTACTAAATGCACATTTCTCTCTCCCTCTCTCTCTCTCCCACACACACATACTTCTCTCACACATACACATGACACACACATATAGACTTCTATCTCTCACACACAAATATGTATTTCTCTCTCACACACACACATATATTTCCTTCACACATACATGTGTGCATGCACACACACACACACACACACATATACTTCTCTCTTTCTCACACACCCACAACCACATATATATACTTCTCTTATGGAATGTACTGTCTAATAAAAAAAGATTTGACCTTTTTTCCCAAACCAAATTGACTTATGGGGAAACCCAACTTTAAAAATTGGGAAAAAGATGATGATATGGAAAAATTGGTTGGAAGTAGGGATATTGACATTGGACCAACTGATAGATGAAGAAGAAGAATGTTTAACATATTCCGTGTTAAGAGATAAATACCATCTGTCGGAAGTATCCCAATGGCGATATGTACAGTACAAAATTTTTAACAACATTGTTTGGACCGGCAGCATTCTCAGCTTCCGAGATACCTGAGATACTAGAATAACTTCTTAAATCCTTTAGAACTAAAAAAACCTATTACTTTTTATAGATATTTATCAATAAATCAATATGATATGCAGATGTTAAGGGATGAGTGGAATAAAGAACCAGAAGTTTCTGTTCTATAGAACAAAGTGCCAATGGACCTTAAATTGTGACTTATACAACAAAAAATAATATTTAGAATTTACTGGACTCCATTACGTCTGTATAGAAAAGGATTGTCAAAAACAGCATTTTTTTGGAGATGTAATAAGGGCAATGCCTCTTTAAAACATATGTTTTTACAATGTCCTATACTTACTAAGTTTGGGGAGAAAGTAGTGTACTATATAAACATGATTGTGCAACAAAAGCTAAAATTTTCAGAGGATAATATTCTTTTGAACTATATAGCTAGTACATGGAATTTGACATCTGGACAATGTAAATGGATTCTCCATGCCCTTACAATGGCCAAAAGACTGATATTGCAACATTAGAAAGATAAATGTATGGTCCCATTCACTTAATGGATTGAAGACCTGATTGCACTTGCCACTTATGAGCGGATTACCTATAGACTTAGGCTTTGTATGGACAAGTATAATGAAATATGGGACTCATTTATACAAAGTATAGTAGGGTAAAAAAACCAACAACACACAGTTATATAAATTATTGGAAATATGTATGCATTTGAATATATATCCATTAGATAAGTATATATAGATGTGTAACTATTTACTATATAATGGCATACTACAGTTTTTATTTTTTAATCTTTTTTTTGTTCTTGTATTTTTGTCACTTTTTTGTAATACTACCTTTTAATGTTTTCTTTCTTCTCATGTATTATTATTTTTGTGATTTCCCTTTTTGTTATTAATTAAAAAACAATAAAAATGTATATATATATATACACACACACACATACACACACTTCTCTCACACACACATACAAGCATACATCTCTCTCTCTCTCTCTCTCACACACACACACACAATATATTTGTGTATATACAAATATATATTTCTATACAGAGATGTTTGAAAGGAGGGATCAAAAAGTTAAGACGGCATCTGTAGCTGTGCAATTGAAGCCACTTTTACACACGTTGTACATGTGATGCACATAGAAAAGGGGCAGGGCTTAAAGGGTGCCTTCTTAGCTTTTTTCCCCACTCCCCACTCCCCTGCAGATGTCCCTATGACATCCTGTGGATGCCTTAAAAGTCATACTAAAAAAATGAGTTGTAGGGTTGTTTTCAAAGTCAAAGCATAGTTCTAAGCATAGTTTTGGTTAATACTGGAAAAGCTCTCACTATTTTGAAAGTAATGAATCTACCACACACAAAAATGAAAGTAAAGAGCTGCACTAGTAAATAGGGGAGTCTAGCTTTGGAGGGGAAAGACTTGAGTAACAAAATAAAAGAAAGCATGACAAACGTTGAGCATTGTTTGCTGTAGCATGTAGCCCAATTTATAATTCCATTATAGCCCTTGGCGAAAGGGCAAGAAAATGCTTCTTGGCTAAACAACTTGACTTTCTCTATTGCACTTTACCCCAGTGTCACAATATTTAGCCATGCAAGTGATTATAGGAGAAGCTAAGAAATCTTTGGCCTGGTGAGAACTATTGCATGATACCTAGGGGGAAATTGTTGGGATGCAGACACTCTCGTGTATTTGGGGTGAAGATAGCTTGTACAGTAGTTGAAAGGAGAGGCTCCATTCCAGCTTGGTAAAGGCCCAAGAGAAGGCTTTTATAAAGCCCGAGCTTCAATAAGCATACACCGCCATCTCATTCTCTGATTTACATTTACAAAACTGCAAGTGTTGCTTAAGAAGAAGAGCCCTGGACACTGCTACCACCAAGAAAGATCTATAATGATCTGAACTTTCCAATTTAAGCAAAAAGAGAAAGGTTTGATATATTGTATATATTTATACAAAAACATGTATAAATCTCTTCGCATTTTCTGAAGTTGAATGTGGAAATACATACACACACACACAATCTGAAACATCAAATAATAGAGAATTCCAATGCTACTGTTGATCCAAGATTGGATCACTTTGATTAGGATGATGATTGATATCCTCCTGCCTTACCAATCATTGTGCTAATGAATCTCCTTATCTTTTCCCCTCCTCTCAACCCAGGAAGGAAAAGGAAAAAGTATTCCTTCTTACTGTCTGACATTGTATTGATGATTTCCTAAATCCTGAAGCAAGAGTTTGGTTTTGATTACTTTTAATTTACTCCATTCCCCAAGGAAAGTATAAAAATGGCCCTTCACCATCCAGCAAGTCAGAGAACGCACCATCCAAGAACCATCTCTCCCTCCTCTTTCCTCTTTCTCTTGTTTTGATTCAAAGAACAGAACTTGTCCTTTCTGTACTGAAAGAGAAGCTAAGTAAATTATTTTCTATATGTCCTTCTCTTATATTGCCCCCCACAAAATCAACCTCTGAAACTGCCACTTCCCTACTTTCTCTTAAACTTGCTTTATCTACTTATCTTCCCACTTTACCTGGAGCCAGTCTATAGAGCATTGACCTCTGTGTTAACCTGTAGACTGTTAACAACTTCAAATCTCTTGTCTTACTTGCTTGGCAAAAATCTTCATGTTAACTTGCTCTTCGTCTTTCTCACATTGAATTGAATGTATTAAATCCCCTTTAGGCAATTGCTTAAAATCTTTGTGTTAGCCTGCAGCCTGATCATTTTAACTACTGAATAGCAAGTGATTAGTTCATGGCCTTGCATCCTATTAGCTTCAATTATTTTTAATAAATTGAATCAAATGGTTATTGACTATAGTTTCCTTTTTGGACTTCCTGAGTGCATTAGCCCATTTAATAACCTATTCTGCCAAATCCCTACCAAATGGGTTCTGTGGGAGGCCCCAGTTCACTGCAAAATGAAGAACGTGCCATACTCTGAAGAGGAGAAGTCTAGCCAAAACAGCCATCTGCAGGATTGAAGGTGTTCAGGAAAATGACAAAACCAGCATCATGCCATTGGGATGCAAGTGCTGCCCCTTTCATGCATGTGTGCAACATCACAATCCATGTAGAAAAGGAGAAGAGCTTATTCATGCTGGCACAGCACGACTTTTGTCATTTCCCCCTCCCCGTTCCCCAAACTGATGCCTCTGACTGGTAAAGATAAAGTCTTCTTCAACTCAAACTGGGTTCCTGGTGGCTTTGAAGACATTCATGCAGCTTCCTTGGCAACAATACTGAAGTTATTTCCAACATATTTTGTCAACTTCCTAGTCTAGTCTACAGCTGTGGGATTTCCTGATAGTCTCCCAGCCAAATATTATGAGGTCTGACCCTGTTTAGCTTCTGAGTCCAAGCAGAGTTGGCTGAGTGCTGCCATCTACTATGACAACTAAAGAGATCACTAAGAACAGTTATGGGATGCTGCAGTAGAAATGTTTAAATCAGCATGATGAATTTTATAACGCCCACTTCCAAAGGGAAGCCCATGTTTATTACTTTTATATTGTTGGAATAGTACTAATTTTGCCAACGTGATGACAAATAGGTAAATTTTGGTTTACCTAGATACGATTGCTTGCGGCTTCATAACGAATTACAGAAGCAGAGGATGATCACTAAATCATCATTTGTCTCTCTTTTTGGCATGATGTTCTTAGACTATTACTACCATTGATTTTATTGTATTTTGCTTCCAAAAATTTTAAAATTATATTAACAGCTTTAGATAAATATCTACTACAGACTTGTGGAGTTAAATTTATTTCTATACAGATTCAACCAATTCCTACTTTTGGATTTAATTCTAATTTTGTGATGCAGCTCCCCAATCAAAAATTAAACCACAATTGTGTAGAAAAATACATACATTTAGAGAAACTGCATAGAGAATTCAGTAGAAATATGAATAGATTTGTATAGGCTTAATATATAAAGAGATACTGAAACATAGCTGAAAAAAGGGAGAACATAACAGAGAGTGAAACAGACAAACTTGTTCATCACTATTAAAAACTGATGTTTTGTAAAATGCCACATAATTAATTAATTTCATAAGGGTCAGAAAATTGCATAAGAACTCACTGTGAGAAAGACTGAGGCATCCTGCAGGGTTGTAGGGCAATTAACCAACAACAGAGGAACTGTGACACCAGTACTTCGAAAAAGAATATAAAACTAGTAATATTGAAGAGTTCTGAATCACTTCCTTTTCTTCTCCCTATAACAAATTTTATTGTTCTTTTATTTGTGCATGAATGCTTCCTTATGTATCTTCAAGCCTACCCAAAAGGGGAAACGATGTATTTTACAAAAGAGTACAGGTAGTCCACATTTAACAACCATAATTGGGACCAGAAACTTGGTCATTAAGCAAAGTGGTTGCTAAGTGAAACCGTGACTGTGCTTACGATCTTACTTCAGCTTTCCTTTGCTTTATAGACCTGTGAAGGTTGTAAATGCGAGGATTTGTCGTAAAGTTACTTTTTCATCACTGTCATAACTGCAAACAGTTGCGAAATGAGGCAGTCATTAAGTGAGGACCTACCTGTATGCAAAAAATTCTGGACTCTTAGTCATTTCAGGCGTTGTGAGCTTGAAACAAATCACTTGTGTTCTGAAAGTTTTGTTCCAAGCTCCTGACAAAATACACTTCTTCTGACACACTCACAGAATAAAACAAAGCAATTTTGAATAACCTTATTGCAAATGTTCTGACTGTTCTTTGTGCAGAGCAATTTTGTACATCATGATTGGGATATTCTTTCATTTTCAGAATGATTCCAGCCTATCTGGTATGGTATCAGGATGCAGTTTCATCCCTGCTGTTATTGACTGAGATTCAGTAGGATGATGGGGAATAGGCATGGAAGTTACCTGGGCATTAGCTCAGAGCAGAAGTTGCTGGGCTCCAGTTATTGAGTTTCCTGAATCATCTAAGAGGCTGCATAGATATTTAGAGGTGATTCTTAATGGCTAGTCCCCAGCATCATCACCAATTAAGATTGCTGTCAGTTGTCCGCCTGCTTAGTAAGTAAATTTACTTTACCACTTTTTAAAAATGAAGTTACCATTCCTATTTAGTGTGTAGTGTGTATGTTGTCACTGGGCTTTTGTTTGGAGACAGGTAGGTACTGGACAAATGTAAATGCATGTGCATGCATTCATTGCCTGTATTACCCATGGGATCACATAAGGGCTGTGAAAGCTGCTGAAGGCCTGAAGCTGTAAGTGGTAAATTGTTGTTTGGGATCTAATTTAATGTTATTTGTGAAATATTATTGTTAAGTATTATTATTACAGGTACCTTTAGTACAAACAGGCACAAATTATTAACCCACTTGCTTTTTGTTATGCCTGTTAGGCAGGCATTAGAAACAATGGGCACTAAAACTGTTGTTTTATAAAAGGATTTTTAAAATATTTTCATATGGTTTATATAAATCATTTTTGTTCGATCAAAACTCAAAAAAAGCCAAGGAATGTTTTGACCAAAAGTGGTGTTTTTATTATGAGCTTGAAATAAGGCATTTTCCATTTTAAAGATACTCCTAGTATTACTTATTTCTGATCCTGATACAGTTATTGCATCTTTGACAATGTCAATAGTCTTAAGAGTATAATCCTATGTGTATCTGCTTAAAAGTAGACTCATTGAGTTTAAGGGGTTGCAGCCTTAATCTTTCAGTACAAACATAACATGAATATAGAGCATCTTGAAGTTGTGGCTTTCAGAAGGACATTCCATAAGTTCTGAACAAGTAGGAGCCAAATACTCTTAGCTTCCCAGGTTTTGATTAGCATGGAAGCTTCTTCCAAACATCTGGTCACCTTGAGTCAGCAATGGATGCAAGCAATTACTTTATTCTAATTGCAAAGAAGTAATTAGCTCCATTGGTTCTAATGGTATTTCTTAACACTCAAGCCTAGGCATATGCTTAAGATACTTTGCTGAATCAATTATTGTGTTGCTTTCATGCACATGAACGGAAATGTGTATGAGACCCAGCACTTCTGTGGCCTCTGACAGCTTCATAAGCCCTGTAGCACCATCAGGCCTCTTATTTGGCATTGCTAAGAAAATCAAGCTATATTGTCTGGAATTCTTTTATGTTTCCTTCTGATGTGAAAGTCAAATTCAAAGAGCTCTGTCATTAAGCTCATATTTCCAATGGGACAAGATGTTTTTCGCTCAGATAATAAACATTATCTGCAAGTTTTATAAGGGGAAAGGGGAGGAGGCATACCTCCCCCCTTTTCATCTGAAGTAGCTTTGAAATAGGAGGTTTTGAAAGTCTCAAGTTGAAACACTGCGGCATCATCTCCTTCCACATCCAGTCACTCTTATTCTCTAACCTGCTGTGTTAATTTTTGTAACAAACCTTAGTTAGGAGTGTTTGGCTGTGTCTCTTCCGCTGTTATTTGAATCCAGGGACAGAAGAGTCATCAGTTGATTAATTTAGTGACACATTAAATGTTTTTGTCATTGTAATGGATATACATATCTCTATGTGTTATATGTATATGTGTATCTATAATATTTAACTGAGTTTTGAGACAAACTCATCTCCTGGTGATTACATGAAGATGTCCATGTCTTCTTGGCAGCTATACAGAAATAGTTGCCTTTATCTTCTTCTGAGAGTTGTTTGTGTTGTTATTGTTTTTAAACTTTCTAGTCTAGCCTGTAGCCCTCAAATTTCTTAGTGGTCTCCCATTCTTGATATAATCAAGTCCAACCCTACTTAACTTTTTAAGTTCTGTCAAGGTCAACTAGTTGAAGCTGAGTGACAATGTAGATTTTTTCTTAACCACCTTGAGGAATATCTCTTGGTAAAAAGGCAGCATTATAAACTAAGAACCTAAGTGTTCATGCTCCATGCTATACAATAATATCTCAGTTCCTCATAGAAATACACAGAGAAAGAGAAAAGGGCATGCTAAAAAATAATTGATCTTCATGTCTCATTATCTGTGTGAATGGAACAGCATTCCATCATGTGTGTCCCAACATCCTGAAATAGGACAGTCGAACCACAACTGGTTCTTCCTATGCTGTTTAGGAAAAAACAGATCAAATGTAGACTTAGCAAATCCTAGTTTATCATTTATGGTGAAAATATTTGCAAAAAGTGTTTTGTTTTGGTTGAGGGCTATGCTAGCTTTGATAAGTCAGACTGGTAGTTGAAGTCTCTTTAATAGCTCCAACATGCTAGGCAGACCTGTACAATGGCTTAGTTCCCCCCGCCCCCAGCAAATAGAACTAATTCTCTTCCTTGTAGCAAAGAATCAGTGGGATTTGCTTCAGACAAAATACTCCATGTTGTCTCAAAGCTTCATTGTATCTCTAAATTGTATGCTAGAGGTTTCCATACAAGTCCACTCACCTTTCCCCAGCTGCATTTTGCAAAAACTGAAAGAGCCTTCTGCACAGGTACTACACAGGTGCAAAGCCCTCTTCTAATTTTTGCAAATAAATACTAAGGATACTGAAGAGAAACTGAAGAACAGAAGAAAGCAAGTGGTCCCTAACACCTTATATGTGCCAGCAAAGTTTATTGAGACTGAACCCAAAAGTAGGTTTTTGTAGGTCTTTAACTCTTGGTGAGGTAGGGGATTTGTCTATCCTAGTGTGTGAAGTCTGGGCCTGGCAGATTGAGTGGAGAAGACTGATCAACAGTCCAATGTTCAAGAAATGTGCTGGAATGTATCTACGAGGAGGAGAGTGATGTGGGAGATTAAAGCTATCAGGGAGGAGGGGAAAGGAGATAAGAGACCTCAAGGGGAGTGTGGGAAGCAAAAGAGGTTCAGGATAGCCACTACCTAGAATCTCCCAGGATATATCCACTACTTGCTGTAGTATAGATTTAGTTTGGCAAGATTCTGTCTATAAGATGTAAGCAAATAAAGGAACTGTACTCGACTGAACTGTTTCATTGTTGTTCTTGGGCTGGGCCTGACAAGAAGACAGGCCTAGCAGCTGTTGTGGAGTGCTAAGAACACAAGACATTTAGATGTCCTGGTCATCCACTGCAGCAGGAGAGATCTCCAGCCATAACAGTTCCCTGTGCCACTGGATTAAGGTCTGTTATGCCAAGAGAGTGGGACTACCCCTGTGCAACAGCTGTTCCACTTAAAACTCCATCACACACAGGTTTCTGTTGTGCAATTCATTTTCATCTACAACTAATCTGCAAATCATCTCAGTCCAAACCTAATTCATTGCGCCCTGTGGAGATGGGGGAGTGGTGAAGCAACAGATGGACATGACCGTAGGCAGTTGTAGTCACAAACTTGCATGTGGGTGGCCCTTGGACCAGTGGTCATTCATCTCAGCACCCGGGGCAGCAGAGATGTCTGGCAGCATCCAGGGTGACTGGGCAGCCCTTCTAGGATAGCACTGCCCACCCTCGCATGAGGAAGGGGGTTAGAAAAGGTATCCTAAACATTGCCTGCCCCACAACATCTGGCTAGCTAACCGTGGCTGGCAGATCATGTCCTTAGAGGTCAAGAATCAAGAAAAACGAATCAAAGAAAACTCATTTTCAGAGCCTGGAACGTCCACACCTTGCTGGATAGAGACAAGGTGTCAAGGCTTGAAAGATAAACAGCACTCATAGCAGCCAAACTTTGCCATTATAGCATTGACATTACTGCACTCAGTGAGACCAGCCTGGCAGATGCAGGTTTATTACAGGAAGCAGCAAGTGAATATATGCTCTTTTGGAAAGGGAAACCACAGGCTGACAACAGAACTCATGGAGTAGGTTTTGCGATCAAAGCTGCTCTGCTAAAGAACATCTTTACCCCCTGGAATAAATTAATGCATTATGAAGTTCTGCTTTCCTCTTAGCAAGTCTTAGTATATCACTATTGTCAGTGCCTACGCCCCAACTCTCATGAGACCAGACAAAGACAAGGAAGGTTTCTGTAAGAACCTAAACCAAATTATTAAAATAATCCCCGCCAGTGACAAACTCGTCATTCTGGGCAACTTCAATGCTAGGGATGGGGGCAGACAGTGACAACCGGGATGGAGTCCTCAGGAGACATGGGGTGGGAAAATTAAATACCAATAGCCTGCTGCTTCTGAGCAAATGTGCTGAGCACAACCTGTGCATCACTAGCATGATGTTCAAACTTCCAAACAAGTACAAAACTACCTGGATGCATCCCAGGCCCAAACACTGGCACCTACTTGACTATGTCACAGTATATCAGTGCAACCTTAAAGACATCACCATCACCCAAGCCATGCGAGGTGCTGAGTGCTGGACAGATCACAGGCTGGTCCAGTTGTTCCTCAACCTGCACATAGCCTCTTTACATCGTAAGCAACCAAGGACTGTCAGAAAGTCATTCAACATCAGCAGACTGCAAGACCCAGACTAAATCAAACATTTCCAAGATGTACTTAATGAAAAACTCTCTGACAACTTACCGCTTGTAGGAACCTGCTCTGAAAAGTGGACACAGTTTAAAGATGTCATCACACAGACTGCAACAACTGTACTCAGACTGAAAACCTGGGTGCATCAAGACTGGTTTGATGAAAACCATGAGACCATTTCAGCAGCCCTCCAGGCCAAGAACAAGGCCTATGCAGACTGGCAGAATGATCCATCATCTGTCTCAAAGAAAGACAAGTTTAAGCACCTGCACTCCACAGTACAGATGGAACTGCAAGAAATGCAGAAGAAAGGCTGAGCAGGTGGAACACTATGCAGACATGGATGCCACCAGAGAGTTCTTCAGTGCCATAAAGTCAGTTTATATTCCTTCTAAATCTGGATGCTCCCCCCTGCTGTCATCTGATGGGTTGAGCCTGATCAAAGACCAGGAAGGACTGAAAAACCACTAGGCTGAATGTTTTCCAACCTATCAATAGACTGTCTATAGTTGATTATTACATCTTACAACAAATTCCTCAGCTGCCAGTCTTGGATGCCCTAGACCTGCTTCCCTCTACTGATGAGATCAAGAATGTGATCTTGCAGATGAACTCAAATAAAGCAACAGGACAGGATGGCATTTCTGCTGAGATCTATAAAGCACTGGATCCAAACACATTACAGGCATTCCAAGACATCTTACATGATCCCCTCATTGGGGCTCTCTAAAAAAATTAGGGAAGCAAATCAGACTACAGAAACTATAGGGGAATCTCACTGCTGTCTATTGCAGGCAAGATCTTTGACTTGTCACTGTATCTGAAAGGAACCTCCCAGAGGCACAGTTTGGCTTTTGCCCAGAACAGAGTACAGCAGACATGGTATTTGCCATGAGGCAAGTCCAGAAAAAGTGCATGAAGCAGAACAAGCCTCTTTACTCTGTCTTCATTGATCTGACAAAAGCATTTGACACTGTAAACAGGGAGGCTCTCTGAGACATTATGGATGCCTGAGGAAATTCATGAAGTTGATTCAGCTACTCTATGATAGAGTGACAGGACAGGTTCTTTATAAAGTGGATACATCAGCTGCATTTGCATTTCCAATGTGATAAAGCAGGGTTGTGTGCTAACCCCAGTCCTGTTCACTCTGTTCTTCATGTCCATGTTGTCACATGCTGTCCAGGGTCTGATAGAGGGAATGTACATCAGGTACTGATTGGATGGCTCTCTCTCTGACCTTCGCCACTTGAATGCACAGACAAAGTGCCTCCATATAGACATCCAAGAAACCATCTTTGCTGATGACTGTGCACTCCTGGAGCACAAAGACAGTGATCTACAGTTGATGTTGAACAAATTCTCAGTCGCTGCTATGCTCTTTGGCCTGACTATCAGCCTGAACAAGACTGAAGTGCTTTACCAGCCTGTGCCAAATACCAACCCCATAGAACCAAAAATCACTGTTGATGACACCCAACTGACAAATGTAAACAGCTTCAAATACTTCCGAAGCATCATCTCAAGCAATGGATCTTTGGACAAGGAAATTGACTCCAGGATCAGCAAGGCCAGCCAGGCACTGAGGCAGCTGCATGCTAAAGTGTTCAACCAACACAACATCTGTATCTCCACAAAGCTGAAGGCCCACAGAGCTGTGGTTATCCCTTCTCTTTTATATGGATGTGAGTGCTGGACTCTGTACTGACAACACATCAAACAAGTGGAAAAATTTCACATGCATGCTGTCTGCTCCATCTTTGGCATTCGTTGGCAAGACTGTGTCTCCAGCCTGGAGGTCTTAGATCATGTGGAGTCCACCAGCATTGGGTCCCTGATTATTAGACCCCAGATGCAGTGGGTGGGACATGTCATAGAATGGATCACCACCATATGCCTTGCCAGTTCCCCTATAGTGTACTGGAGTCTGGGAAGAGACCTTGAGATTGACCACACAAGCACTACAAACTGTGACATCCAGCCAAGGGAAGTAGAAGCTGTAGCTGCTCACAGAACTAGCTTTGAAGACAGGTGCTGTCAAAAACTGACAGAAAACCATGAGCAGTGTCACAGAATAACACCTACAGTTACTACAACAATGGACTTCCAGTGCCCCTATTGTGCTCGACTCTGCGCTTCCAGGCTGGAACTGCAGAGCCATCTCTGTGTCCACAGATGAACTGCACAACAGGTGTCTTCTTCAAACCCAAAGGACTACCATATATGACTACAAAGAGAACTTTTTTTTTCCTCTTGAATTCCTGGTTTACTGTTCACCAAGCCACCAGTTTCCATTTCACTTCACCCTTCCCTTTAAATCACAATTACCCTGCCAATGCTATCTGGTCCTGTTGGGGGAGATAAAGTTCTGCCAAACCTTATTTATGTGCTGTCAAAATATTTGTGTGGATTATTACTGTTGCTGAAAGTAGTTCAGCTCATTTTCCAGGCCAATTTGCTGTAAGGCTGAAGGAATCTCTATCAACCTCTATCAAGTCCATCCCCCTTATTCTACTCCTGATAAGAAGAACTTTTAAAAAGAATTCTGTAGATATACCTAAACATTATAGCTGATGTGATATTGGCAAATGTTGAGTACTTCAGTATATTAAATGTCAGCATAAAACTCACTTTTTGTCTGGATTTAGCAGCAGAGAAGCATAAAAGATCAGTGGGGAATACCATTATCTCCTGAGAACATGTTTTAAAGAACATTGTTATTTTTTAAAAACAATTGCAGAATAAATGTTAAAGGGAGGGAGGGAGGGAGGGAGGAAGGGTGGGTGGTCTAATTGCTCCTTCTAAAGTTGCTGCTAATTGTAACTTCAATTGGCGACAGCAGAAGTAGAGATATTAGCTATATTTAATTTTTAAGCAAAATTTAAATTAAATCATATTTAAATTAAATCAGGTCAAATAAATCAGCACTATGCCTCATCTGCATCCTTTTCTTTCACTGTCTGTCTGTCACACTACTCCCAGGCCAACATTTAAAAATGGGTTGATTGTGGCTCTTGGTCTGAAAAGCTTAATAGGACCATCAGCTGTTATGCACAAAAGTTCATCCTGAGACTCTAACATGGACTTAAGATACCTAATTAGAGTTAGCTAGAATAGGAAGGATGAATGAAAAATTTCCTTCTTATTCCAAACAAATCCCCTTTGTCTTGCCAGATACGAGTGCCTGATTTCATATATTGATGAGAGAAACCAAGATTCAAAGAATTTGCACTTAGCCAAATATAAGAGGTCTTGGTCATTTGTTTGCCATATTGTGTCCATTATACATTATACATATAGGAACTAAATAAATAAAAAAATTAGAATAAATATAATGTTTATATTAAAATTATCACATTACCAAAATATATTTTTTGTATTCAAAGGTAGTGGCTATTTCAGGTAAAACCAATGTCTTTTTTTTTCTCCTAACAAAGGTTAGGCAGATACTTGGCTGTTAACAAAAATAATGGAGATCCCACAAATGTAGCACTATGGGAAGAGTCTGGATTAAACATTGCTTGCCTGGAATATTTTTGTAGACTTCCCTCTCCCAAAATACCATTTTAGACTTCAGACAGAGCATACATTACCATAATAGTTATTCCATCTGGATTTGTTTGTGTTCATTTTTTGTTAAATAAAAATCATGTGTGGGCATCTAAATCAGGATGTTGCCCCACAGTAACAACAAATTGCTGTTTTTTGTGCTATTTTCCTTACATATACTCATCTTGCACATGGGTTTCTGCAGGGGAGGAGCAGGCAGGGGCAAATGACCACACATGCATCATGACACAACTTTATACTACTATCAACATCATGTCCCAAACATTAGGTGGTGTCCTTTGTGTGAGGACATCATGATGCACATCATTTTGACCCTGTAGTTTATTACAGACACTGCAAACAGCAAATTACACCTCGGTGGCAAATAAGAAGTTAGATTCAGTAACGTTCTGCTTCATATACTTTCCCCCTTCAATGTGTACTGTAGCATCTCTCCATGACCAGAAACTTGAGGCCCATTCATGTTTTCCATAGCATCACCATCTTATTCTGTCCCTTGTCTTAATGCAAGTTGTTCAACCTCAGGCTTCAGTTAACGTACAGATGGATGAGAGGGAGAGTGGTGAAATTATGGAGGCATGTGATCCATGACATATGCATGTTAACAGCATAAATTAAAGGAAGAGTCACCCATGCAAGGAGAGATTTCACTTCAGTATATTTATATTTCTTCTATTTTTTTCCCTCAAGGGCTTACTAATTCAATCTTCTTTAGATTGAATATCCTCCTCCTTTCTATTATAAATAACAAAGCTTGCTCCAGAAGTATACTTTGATCTGAGTAAATGATCTGAATGAAACATGCACATCGTTCATTCTCTTTTAGTCGTATTTACAGATTGCTCCAAACATCCATAACTTAAGATGAACTGTGTGGCTTGAAAAGCGTGCTTAACATTTTTAGGCAATTAGAGTAGGTCCAGTAAACAATCAGTCACTTTCCAGAACACAGTGCATATTGCTAGATATCTAAACCAGTGCAAATTTCTCCTGATATTTATTCATATCTATTCCTGTGTAGAAGGACAAACTCTGACCCATGACTAGGCCTGCTATGCATTAATCATCATTAATACAGAAGTTCTTCACTGAGTCTTGAAGTATTCCTTTTTGTCTCCCTGCCCTTTATTCTAGATGGTATAGAAACTTGACATCTGAAGAGCTGTTCAAGGATACTTTGAGAGTTGTATTCCTTCCAATATGCCTTGTGAGTGGAGTCCCCAAATCATCCTCCACTTCTACAAGCAAAGCTGCCATATTGCTTTACTCTCCATCACTCCAATAACTTCTGATTCTAGTGTGTGTGTGTGTGTGCATAATTTTTACTGAAAATTTTAACAGCAAAAATAAGAACGAATACAAAGTAAAATAGAACAGAGAAAAATAAAAGGAAAGAGAAAAAGAAAAGAAAAAGCTAAAGGTGCAATAAGAAAAAAAATAGAAAAAAGTAGAAAAAAGAGAGAAATAAAAATATAAAGAAGTGGCTTCCAATATTCTTCACATTAGTTATAAATACAATTATATTTTAACCTCTCTCTCTAAAGTTACATTATGACTCTCTTCTTTCTATAATCTATCCTGTCTAATCATCAAAACCATAAATCACAAGATCATTTTTTTTCATTTTTATGCAAAAAGTCCATAAAGGGTTTTCAGTCATCAATAAATGTAGATATTGTCCTTTCTCTAATCAAAGAAGTCAATTTGTCCATCTCAGCAAGTACTGTCAATTTCACTAACATTCCTCCATGGTAATGTTGAATCTTTCCATCTTTTTGCATATAGTAATCTCACTGCAGTAATCATATATTGAAATAGTCTTCCATGGCTTTTTTCTAACTGTTTATCCATCAATCCTAAAAGAAAAAGTTCTGGCTTTAATTGAACATTAATCTTCAAAATCCTCTGTATCAATTTATGTATTTGAATCCAATTTTTTTTAGCTTTTTTACCTGTCTACCAAACATGATAAAATGTCCCTTCATGTTGTTCACATTTCTGACATACATTTGAAGTGCCTTTACATGTTCTACATAATTTTTATGGCATCATGTACCAATGATATATCATTTTATAAAAATTCTGTTTAAGATCATAACATAATATAAATTTCAAGCCTTTTAGCCACATATTTTTCCATTGATCCATCTGTATATTATAACCACAATTCTTAGCCCACTTTATCATACATTCTTTAACGTGTTCTTCCTCTGTTTCAAATTTCAACAAAAGTTTATACATTTTAGCAATTACATGTTCATCATTGGTACACAACTGTACTTCAAATTCTGTCTTACTTTGCTCCATAACATAAGCCTTTTTATCCATTTTGAATGTTTCTGATAAAGGGAAAGCCTTTGACAACTATATCCTTCTGCTATTAGTTGCTCTCTTGATTTAATTTTATATTCCCCTTGATGATTTTCCATTAATTCCTGGTACGTTAACCATTTGTCTTTGCCTGCTGTTTCTCTTGTATAGAATGCTTCTTGTGCTGAGATCCCCACAGATGTTTTCAGACACAGCCTGGGTTATATCTATTCCATAGTCTCAATATAGCACATCTGATAAAATGATTTTTTTAAATCCACATTAATTTTAACTTTATCGTACCATACGTATGCATGCCATCCAAACCTCAGGTCATGGTCTTCTAACACTAAAAATTTCTTATTTCTCAGCAACACCCACTCTTTCATACAGACCAAACAACAAGCTGCAAAATACAACTTCAAATCCGGTAAACCCAATCCTCCTCTTTCCTTTGTAATACTTTATATTTAACTTGTGGTTTTTTGTTGTTGTTCAGTCGTTAAGTCGTGTCCGACTCTTCGTGACCCCATGGACCATATTGTGCCAGGCCTTCCTGTCCTTCACTGCCTCCCTGAGTTTGCTCAGTTTCATGCTCATTGCTTCAGTGATGCTATCTAACCATCTCATCCTCTGCCGTCCTCTTCTCCTTTTGCCTTCAATCTTTCCCAGCATCAGGGTCTTTTCCAAAGACTCCTCTCTTCGCATTAGGTGACCAAAGTATCTGAGCTTGAGCTTCATTATCAGTCCTTCCAATGAGCAATCAGGGTTGATTTCCTTTAAGATTGAGTGGTTTGACCTCCTAGCAGTCCAGGGGACTCTTAAGAGTCTTCTCCAGCACCATGGTTTTTATCCCTTGCCATATAAATTTAGATATATCTTTTTGCCATTGCTGGAATGGCACATCAGTTGTCAAAACAGGTATTGTCTGAAACAAAAAGATCATTCTAGGCAAAACATTCATTTTTATCACAGAATGTCTCCCTAACAGTCACAATTTTAATTTCTCCCATCTTTAACATGTCCTTCTTAATTTAATAACCTCTGATTCTAGTGATAGTTGTTGCTTGAGCAGGCATCTGTGCTACCTCCTCCTCTTCCTCCTCTCTACAGGGATCCTTTCCAGAGGGCAAATCCCTGTGGGAAGGGAGGGAAGAATACAATCAAGCAGGTTTCTGCAGCCATTTCTTCCTTTCTTTTCTCTTCAGGAATCCCTCCTCCAGTTCAGATAGTAAGACTTCAGTGGAGAAGCCATTAAGTATGTAAATGGACCAGTGTGTCTAGAAGCCCAGGAGGGAGAAAGTAGTGATGCTTTCTCAGACTCATGGCTTTTCCTCACTTGCCGTGAATCATACACAAATATGTCCTGGAAACACCTTTTTGGTTGTGTCCCTGGAGGTTGCTTTCAACTCATCCCCAGCTCATGAGAGTGACAGTCTTAAGTCCTCTTTATCTGTACTGGAGTTAAAGTAGTCTTTCCTCCTTTTTTCCAACACCATTTGAGGGCAGCTTCTATGTATGTAAAATATACTAGGTTTTGTCACTCATCACCTTGGCGGAAAGTTAGAAGACTGCAGAAATTTGGAATAAAGGAAGTGTATTGCTCTGTCACCAGCCCAGCAGGTCTGGGTTACAGGTTCTTTTGCATTTGGTAGCAATGACCACACAATGTAAGTTTTAAGGCTTTATTCCAAGGCGGTATAAGAAAATAACATAACATAACATAACATAACATAACATAACATAACATAACATAACATAACATAACATAACAACATAACATAACATAACATAACATAACATAACATAACATAACATAACATAACATAACATAACATAAAAATGACCTTATACCCCTTCTGCTAGTCAGGAAACCCCAGACATGATAACAGCAGGAGAAGCCAGTAAATATACAGCACCCTCCCAGTTGGGTCTACACTGAATTTCCATCCCATGGGGGGTGTGTGTGTGGAGGGGGGGGGTTGATTAATTTATATAGGTTCTGAATTATTTTTACTCCCACCCCCTTTCGATGGTCTCATCTCACTGGAGTTTGCAAGAACAAATTCATGCTTTGCCATAAATGAGGTTAAGGATTATTTGTTTATGTCAGGTGTTGACAAGACCATCCCAAAGTTAGGGAATATCTGTTTCCCAAGATTTTTGGATTAACAATGAGAAAGATCATCCTACTCTACACAGATGTCCCAACATGGTATAACCCTGGGCAAACAAAGTATAGCCCAAGTATAACTCTTTAGTGACAAAATTAAAGGCTTGTTTAATTCTGTACTACTTATACAACCATTACATAGGAATATAGAGTTCTACATATCATGCACCTAAGGGAAAGAGGTACACACCACTATCTAATTCCTCCTCACCAATTTTCCGTAAAACCAGCAACATTATAGGCCGGAGATGGATTAGCCATTGGGATAGCAAATCTCACACTTTTTCCTGCTGGCTCAAGCATAGGTGGGCTACACTGTAACTCCTCAGTGGAGAATGACCTACAGTCTGGAAAATGTATTATTCATGGCTTTCCAATTCAATATGCAACTGAGGTATACAGCTTGGTAGTACTATTAATGGTTTTAAAGATTCAACTGGTGTGATCTCCCAACATCCAGTGTACCCTTATAAATAGTGAACTAAGTTTACTGTAGAAGAGAAATACACTGGGGATTTTAATGGCAGCAGATTTTTGGACTCCAGATAGCAACACTGAAAGAAGTCCATTCAGTTCATTGTTGTTGTTGTTTTTCTTTTTCTGGTCAAATATCCACACAAATCCAAAATACAATTGTTTGTGAAAGATAGGTTTAAAAAAGAACTTTGTTTCTAAAAGTTGCATACAAAAATGATGTAAAAGTATGAGATTATATTGGGGAAACCTATGTTTTAAAAGTCTGCCTTGGGGAAATTTACATCAGGGGAGCAGGGAGAAAAGCACTAGAGAAAATTGTGTTAGAAGAGTTTCTTAGGGAATTTATTGCAAATGATGTACCGTAGTAGGAACATATGAAAGTTCATCTGTCAGAGAAAGCTGCAATCCAAAATAGATTCTGTGTGGACAACTGAATACATTAGAGGAATGTGGGTTGGAAAGATTCCTATCTTAAAATAAATTGAGAACAAAAAGAAATGTTAAATCAGTTTTAACATTTGGTGAGACTTTACAAGAAACTTTATTTCCAGGACCAAGCAAGAAATCAACAGAAAAGGTGTGCAGCAGGTGATTGACAGCCACACTCCTGAATTGCTTGGGCATACTGTATAACGAGCAATGCTGGAACAGTCACTGCTGATCGGATTTTAAGTGGAGTGAGCTAGAATTAAAACTAGTCCAAGCAGGTGTTTTGTTCACTGGAATTGATCTTAGATATTGTTTATATCATTTATGCTTAAATATTTGCCCCAGAGGCCAGAACCTTCTCAGATCTTAAGACTGAACCTTCAAACTCTTTTTCTTTTTTCTTCCACACTGGAAAATGTATCTCAGAGAAAGAGGGAAAAAACACGTCTGGGATGAAAATGCATCTGACAGCATCAAAACAACCAAGAAAGAAATTCTCTGTCTTAGAAAAACAGGATACATAAACACACACACACTATATGTTGGGAAAAAATACCACAGCATATTGGGTTTTTTTCCCTCAGATTTGATAAAAGTATGATTGAAAGATCATTTGACTTACAATGTGAATTCTTTTAATTTTCTTCCCCCCCCCCAAATAAATTGTTAATGAAAAGCGTGATCTCTCTGTGTTTGACTTCTGCTGAAGGGAGTAAGCACTACATTGTTGTAATTACAATTTACCCTGAAGGGGCATTCTTGTTCCTTTATTATTCCTTCTCCTCCTATTCAGCAGCCTAATCCAAGTATAATGAAAACCTTGTCAATAGCTATGAAATACTGGAAGGTCTCAAGCTTTTGAATTCCTCTCTAGACAATAGAAAGCTACCATTTTAAAAGTTGTTTAACTCAACATGAAAGATAAATGTGAGCTTGTTTGTTGGCAACTGGTCTTAGAGCATCATCTAAAGCAGGGGCATTAGTCTGGGAAAAAATCCTTTATCACCAAATGCCCATGAGTGGATGTGATCCAAGAAGATCCACCATCTGAAGTGGGAAGAGGAGATTTGAAGAGAGAGAAAGGCCTGTTATGATGCAGGAAACAAATCCACTGATCCTCCCTGTGTTCCTTCCTGTATATTCTTCTTCACTGTTATTGCCATTTATATTGTGGCTGTTCAGCCTGCTGGATGCAATAGAGGAGGTCCTCAAGAGTGGCACATTGTAAGGCAGCTGCAGTAGCTATCTATCTTGGCAACAAAGTCACCACAATGTTAGAATGATATCATATCTTCCTATATGATAAGACCACAGATTCTTCTGACACTAGGAACATCTCACAGGTCACTTCACTACCATTGGCCCACCTTCCCATTCACCAGCTTTATCTCCATTATAAATTTAACTACTATATTAGAACCCTCTACTACCTAAGCCCATATCACAAATCATTGCTTCCTTTCCACATTCCTTATGCAACATATCACACCCTATCACACCACAATTTTTGTCAAATCTCCTCTCTCAGTCCTGATCACCCATTCCACCCTAACCCTAACCCTAACCCCTTTTGTTGCAGATTGCTAGATCCATACTTCAATAAACTCTGCAGTAATACAGTACAGTATATGATTACATTTTTTTAAAAAAATGTAAGTCAAACATTTCTGTTTTGCATGTTATGTTTCTGTTTTCCTGGTCCAGAACTGGGAAGAGATTGCCTAGGTCTGTAGTGGGTAGTATACTTTGCCGACTGTAGCGACTCATAGCTGAGAGATGTATTTACTACACTGAAAAATGAGCAAAGCCTCATTCAAACATTATATTATTCAGAATATCAATATGCGAAGCCTCTGCATACCATCCACACCAGCCAGTGTCACTGTAATGCCATCCATAGGGGGAACCCTACGTGTGTATGTAGGTACTCTCCCTGCAGACCGTTGTGCTGAATCTGCAATTGCTTGCAAAAAAAAAGTCATTTGGATAACAGTGGAGAGTCAGAATTTAATTGGAGTGCTCTTGTGGTGACCATTCTGATTTCAGTAATGCCTGAATGGAGCTCAAGTATTTGTCCCCCTGATGTTATTGTGGGCAACATTACTGTGTCTTGTAATACTGCAGATGTGGAGTCAGAATTGATAACTGGGTCTGTCTCAAGATTGGATTCTGCAGTCTGTATCACTGCTATGTAGATATTATTTATTGCTGGCTACTGTTTTAGCTAATGTAGCTGTTACCTCTTCATCTGAATATTACTATGTAATCTTAAGAATGAATACCCCCTCAACAAACACACATCCATATTTCATATATGTATGTGTGTGTATACACACACACACACACACACCCTGTACATTTAGCTTTAGAAAAAGACCATCTAGTATTTTTCAATTAAGACTGTCAAATGTAGTGCTTCTCCAGGTCTGTCGGTCTTTCCCTCCCTCCCTCCCTCCCTCCCTCCCTTCCTGCTTTCCATCCATCCATCCATCCATCCATCCATCCATCCATCCATCCATCCATCCACTTATGTATCCATCCATCTTGCAACTGCAACTCTGGGTGGCAAACATAGGATTAAAAGAAACAAACAAACAAACAAACAGTAATGACACACTAATAGCACCATGGTACCCAAGGACAATGTAACTCAAACCACACTACCATAATCAGGTGAAGGGGGAAAAAAAATTCACATTGATAGGCTTACTTTAGAGAATCAGGGAGGTGATATTCAGGGAAATAGGCAAGAGTCATTATATAAGAAAAGAGGGCTGAAATGTTCCTTAAGTCCTGGGAAATGGATAGGATAGGATAGGATAGGATAGGATAGGATAGGATAGGATAGGATAGGATAGGATAGGATAGGATAGGATAGGATAGGATAGGATAGAAGGAAAACAAGATAATATTCAAGAGATCCAGGCAGGCTTCTCCTTGATTCACAGGAGGGAGGGAAAGTAAAGCGCAATCAGGCTTGCAAGATTCTGTTATTATACCCTATCCAGTAAAAGTAATTCTAGTCTTCCTGTGGAGTTGATTGGAGTTGGTTGAGTCTACGTAGTGGGGCTGACATGTATGACTTGTCCCAGTGGTTTTGTGTAGATACTGAAAAGTTAAGAGAGAAGATGGATCTCTCTAAAACAGAAAAAAGCAAACAACTACTGTCAAATACTACTTACCAACACCACTGTCCACACATGGCTTAACTCCAAGTTGTCCAATAGTTCAAATAAGTAGATGAGGGCATGCCCACCCAATGTAATGGTTTGTGAGAAAGACCTTGAGAGACAGGGCAAAGAGATGCTGCCTAGGGAATGGTCAGATAAGAGAGGGCATAGCTTGCAGCTGCATAATGGGTAGAGCAAGAGGCTCAGAAAGGACTCTCTCTAGCTTCTCAGGCTGTAAAGAAGATGGCGGAAGATTTGTACCTTCAGACTTGCAAGATTCTGTTAATGTAACCTTACAATAAAGTATAATTAGTTTATCTGGTTGCATTTCCTGTCTGGTCTACCTGGGAAGGTTGATACCCTTCTGTATCTAGTGGGCTGGCAAAAAAAATGGACAACAGCAATCCTGCAAATAATCTGGCTGCGTGTCATGAAGTATTTTATAGGAGGTAATGAGCACTTTGATTTCCAACAGGAAGCCTACTGAGAGCCAGTGCAGCTCACAAAGCAGTGGTGTAACATGAGTGTACCAAAATGCACCCATTAACTGCCTACGCCACCATATACTGGAACAGCTGCAGCTCTTGAGAGGTCTTCAAGAGCATCCCCATGAAGAGTGTATTGGAGTGATCCATTTGGGAGGTGATCAAGGGATGAATGACATGAGTAATTCCTCCTAATCCAGGAGGGGACACAACTAGACACAAGATGAATCTGTACAAAGGCCCCCTTGGACACAGCTGCCAACTATTCCAGAAGCAGGAACTGCATGCCTAGGAGGACTCCCAAATTGCACACCAATTCTGTTAGGGGCAGTGCAAGAATTAAAGATAGAAAATCTCTGAATTCAGGGCAGGGGATTAAAACCCAAAGCCTTACTAGGGCTGAGTTGAAGCCTGTTCTTCCCCATCCATACCCCCATAACTTCCACACAGAGATCCAGTGCAATCTCCAACAGCCATATGTATCCATACAAATGATAAAAGTTGATGTGCTTGACTGGACACTAAGTCGTCCGTATTGATGCCTACTATTGTAAGTGCCACCATCAGTTTCACCCAAAGCATAGTGACATAATTGATGAAAAGAATCATAAAGATTATAGGACCAAACATTCTATAGGACCAAAGATGGGCACAGATTACCTTATGAAATCCTCTAGCAAATTTATAGGCAAATAAATTGGCTAGATTATTCTTTTGGATTTCTCTAGAAGAAAGAGTAATTCTCCAACAGTTTTTAAGTTTTTAGTGGTAAGAGTACAATCTATACTGAAAAAGCCCAGTCCTGCATCCTTCCGGTTCTACTCTTTCCCACATCCTTCCAGTTTTTTACCAGATTTTACTCTCTCCCACATCCTTCCAGTTTGCACCAAACTTTGACTCCAGTGTAGCCATCCTGATTGCAATTGCATCAAATGAGATATGGTAGAAGGGAAAAAAAACCAGGAACAGACTCTGCTTACAAGGACAAAAGGCATGAGAAACACAGACACATGCACAATGATATATTATTTACAATTATGTACCACATTTAAAAACTAGAAGCTAATAATAAGTAAGTAATGAATAATTTGCTGGAGGGATAAATGAGCAAAGGAGGAGGACTAAATTAAAACAACTAGCACAATTGAAAAGTTATTGTCTTTAAACAGAATAAAAGATTGAAAAGAAGGGGAAGGATGGGGAAGGAGAGGACTGGGAAGTTAAATAAACAAATTGACTGAAAGAAGATTTAATGAGAATGAGAATAAGGATGATGAATAAATAAATTCAGCTAGTTGTTTACAAGAGAGAACCATCATATGGACAACTACAGAAAAAAGAGATTTCTGTTGTGTTTATTCCTTCTCCAATGAACTTATCCATCTAAAATATTATGGTTGGGGCAAGCAAAACAATTCATAAAGCTAATGTTCCTTGTCCTCACTAAAGTGTGATGTGAGCAAGCACTAAAAGATGCTACTTTTAATATTCCCTTTTTTTTGCCATGTTCCCTTTTCAGTGATTCAAAATCCCAAAATATGGTTCAGAAATATAAAATTCTGAGTTGGAGGCAGAGTAAGTTACCCACCCCATCCTGCCTTCTGTGAGTTAAAAATCGCATTCAGAGTGATGCGGAGAAGAATCTGGAAGATGTAATTACAGCATGTTGGAGATTCAAAGCATTTGTTTAAGCATGTGTTATTGTAATTCTTCCCCAAATTGACTGGTCTGAAGAGGGAACTCAATCCATGAGTTAGATAATATAGGTTCTGGCAACTGCCCAGGGCCCTACAATTTTAACACCTTCCAAAATCTTGCATGTTTCTTGATAGATAAAGATTTAACAACTTGGGCTTGAATTGCCCCTAACAAAGACCATCTTGATTTAATTCTTTATGGTTAGTTTCCTCCATAAAGGGTACTTTCCATTTCTGAAACAGAAGATCAAATATCTGACTAGAGTTATACACAAAATGTTGCTTAAGTGTTTTGTCTTGTAGATGTTAAAGAAAAAAAAATGCTCTCATGTCTGTTTGTGTATGTCAGGCCATCATAGGAATTAAGTAGATGATTTTTCAACTGTCAATTTCTAACTTTAGGTAGTTAAGTTTATTTTGGAGCATTAACTTTTTAGAAAAAGGACACTCCCCCCCCACCAAAAAAAGCCATGGAAAAGTAAGGGAAAGGCACCAAAAAATATGGCAGGTTATACCACTTTAGTTGTTCTCTGTTATATTATGATGTAGCAGCTTTAAAATTATTTGTTTGTGGGAATGTGCAAAACAGTTCATTCTTTAACTGTTCCATGCATAGAACAGCTAGCTGGTTTTAGATGATTTGAGTGTGATCTGAAACAGGAATATTCAGATCGCTTGTTCTAAACATGGCCAAAAATGGGGACCTTTTGTTTTGGATATGGATTGAAATGTTGTCATTTTGCATAGAAGTGTTTCAAATCTTCCATTCTGTTTCAGCTGGTGTGATTGGAACTTGTCTTACCTCTTCCAATTGGACTGTTATGCTTTGAATTCTCCTGTCTGGACCAATACAGCTGGAGAACCAGTTGTGTCCTCACTCTAAGGAGGAGGAGGAGGTACCGTACACTCAGACTTGCAATATTCTGTTATTACTATATAGTCAATAAAAGTAGTTTGGTCTACCTAGTGGGGCTGACACTCCCCAGTTTGAATCTACAGCATACGAGGGTATTTGTGACCCAGCCTGGCTAGCAGAGCATTCACTATCAACAAAATAGGTACTCAAGTGCTTAAAGAGTTAACTTAAAATAACTTAAAAAGTTATGCTGTCTGCAACCACTGCAATGCACAAATCAGCAGAGTGAAGGACGCCAGGCATCTTGTGACCTCAGGGATGCTCAAGTAGCTGCCTAGGCATCATCCAGGTAAGTCTTCTGCCACTTGCAGCCCTAGGCAGTGCGAGTAGGAAAAGCAAGATTCTTGTGCACTATCAAAGCAGCTGTCAGGGGGCAAATTGCCTCCAAAGGCATCAGATGGAAAGTATGCTATCACACAGATAATGGCTTTGGATGACTAGAATGGTGGAAGATGCTGGATTCTGGTGACTTCTCCATTGCCCCTGACTACCAGATCCTCTTATGCACAACCTTCACCAGGCAGGTGGTGCCTTCCATATATCAGCAATGCAGGGAGAAACTGCTGGAATTCCTGCAAGCAATAGGACCCCACACTGACATTCATTTCATCTCCAACAATTGATTCAATTAAGGTGGCTTGCACAGTTCTTGCCACATCCTCATTCTCATAATGAGAAGATATCTACCAATGCAGCACTCAGGTGCTGTATCTTGCCAAGGTACTGGATGAGGCTCATACTGCAGATAAGCTAAGTTTGGTCATGAACCACATAGTTGAGAGCTGGCTCTCCCATAGTTTTTCCTCTCTCTTGGATTTCTTATTTGAGGGACAGAGAATAGTGTACCTTCCTATGAAAAGTCACACTACACTACACTACACTACACTACACTACACTACACTACACTACACCACAGGTTACAGATTCCCTTGGTTCATACTGCCATTTTTCTGTGTATTGAAGAACTCATCAAAGTGAACTTTAGCTAGAGGAGGGAACCTCAAGTAAGCAGAACAATTTCTGTCCCTGCTGTTAAATTATATGCCCTCAAACTTCTCTAAATAAATGACTGATTGTTTGATTATGTGCCATCAAGTCAGTGTCAACTCTTAGCAACCACATAGATAGATTTTCTCTATGATATTCTGTCTCCAACCTGGTCCTTCAGGTCTTCCAACAGTGCACCCACTGCCACTATAATTCAGTCCATCCACTTTGCTACTAGTGCTTTTGCCTTTTTCTTTTTTCTTCCATTGGCAAGTTTGGTCTCTTCTGGGAAGGATATTGAAGAACATCAGTTGACTTCCCTTTGTTTACATTTGAAACCACTGATTATTAGCTTTTGTGGTAGCCAAGCAAATTAGCACAGCTGATTGACAAACTTAACTTTTCCTGGGAAGGACCTGCTGACCCCTGGGTTCTAGATACCCAATAACAAGTTGCAGCATGCCACATACTATACAGATGATTAGAAGGGTTGCCTTTCTGTAAGGAATCAGAGTTGTTGATAGGCTGGCAGGTTGTATTATTGCAGAAGGTCTTCAGAGTGAAGAACTAAGAAGGTAGGAAGCAAGGGCAGCTAACAAGAGGGCTGAGGGAGAGAAAGGCAGGCTAGAGGTGGAAGGCATGCATGCTGACAGACATAGTGAGAGAAAGAGCTGTCAGGGTTTAGAGACTGCCTTAGGCAGTGGAGAAGACAGGTAAGGGAAGACACTGGTATGCAAGTAGGCAGGCAGATGGTCAAGCTGGCAGAGGCAGACATTGCTAGCATAGTGCGAGACTGTTATTAAGAGTTGAGAGACTATGTCAGGTGAAGCAGGTAGGCAGGCAGATGGTCAAGCTGGCTGAGGAAGGCAGACTGGCACAGTGAGAGGAAGTGCCATTAGTAGTTGAGAAATTGCACCAGGTGATGGAGTAGAGGGGAGGAAGCGGGCAGACCAGTGGGTAAATAAAGAGCAGGAAGTGACACATCCACTCCCTTTGATCAATTGTCAGGCACAATAGGCAGGTCAACATACAGAGAATGGGCTGGCAGCAGTGAGACAAGACTTTGGCAAAAATTAACAAAGTTGAGAAGTGTTTGAAGCCTGCCCCAAACCACTATTAGTGCTCAAATACACACACATACGCACCATTTGCTTCTTAAAATGAAAAGGCATTTGGAGAGACAAGACTTATTCATATCCCTGCCCCCTAATACTCTCACAAAAGAAACCTCAGGTGCAGAAAAAACCTAATCATAGCTTCCATTTTACAACTAGTTACAAAACAAAACAAAATCATAATTATTAGATTATCTTCTTTTTTTAAAAAGACACAATACAAACAAAATAACCCTAATTCTTCCAAATCCTGTTATGTCCATCCTTTTTAGGAGCATTTAATTGGATACATGCCTTGTATGCAACTAATCCCAGGTTAACATCCTTGCATTTCCAACTTTTTTTTTTTCTTCAAGGATTTTAGTGAGAATGGAAGAAACATATTTAAGAGTCCTTTGGCCTGGTGGTTCTGTTAGCAGAATACAGATCAAGAGGGGCTACATTTGGCTCGGTATTCAGTTTAAAAACAAGAATAAGATTTAATTATTTTGCTGATTATTTTATTTCTACCAGGCATCCAGAATGAAGAAGAAATGCAAGATTAATTACAAATCATCTGAAGCAGTGTAATTCAGTAATTGTTATTTCTTATAAAACTGCAATTGTCACAGCAAAATGAAGCCTGAGACATTCGGCTGAAGTAAGCATCCTCTGTCTGTCTTGACATCATGCTACTACATCTAGAAGAGCTAATTACTGATACCAGGCTGTTACCTTCAGATCCGTCAGTCATGTTATAAACAACAATTAGGAAATAAATGTCTCCTATCTATTACTGTTTATATTGGCCTACCTTTGGGTATAGTTCTACATGGCTCAACTGCTTATAACTAGAACTAGATGCTGGAAAAATGCAGTAATACTAGGATTTCTCAGTCTTTCAGTACATCTTTTTAAAAAACAGAAGAGAATTCCAAATGGTCCTAATTCCTTCCCCCAGCTTTCCAAATCTCCCCTCTTCATCCATGTCTCACATACAGAGTGGATATCACATCATCACTCTCTCCACACTTCCTGGCTGTCCAAGGCAGTACCTAAGATAACATAGTTTTCTCAAAGACCTACTGACATTATAGTAGAACTTGGAAAAATTACATCTCCCAAAACTACATTAGTCTTGTCAAGTGGACTTGATTACAAAATGTCAGGTCCTCAGGAAGGGACAGAGGATGTTCCTTCTTTGTTCCCGCTCTAATACAATTTCTCACCTCCGCTAAAACCAGAATATTACAACTTTTACTTACCTAACTATTACAATATTACTTACCTGGCTAATCTCAAAAAGCTAAGCATATTTTAGCATGACTGTAACTGTATTCATATTGTGTTTTTTTTTTTTTAAAAACATAGTTGAAAGTCTCCATATAGTACCAGAAGCTGACTCAACTTGAAGCAAAGGCTGGAAAACTGAAGTAAGTTGAACTTTAGATTTTAGATTCTTTTTTAATCCCACCTTTATTATTTTTATAAATAACTCAAGGTGGTGAACATACCTAATACTGCTTCCTCCTCCTATTTTCTCCACAACAACAACCCTGTGAGGTGAGTTGGTCTGAGAGAGAATGACTGGCCCACAGTCACCCAGCTGGCTTTCATGCCTAAGGCAGGACTAGAACTCACAGTCTCCTGGTTTCTAGCCTGGTGCCTTAACCACTAGACCAAACTGGCTTTTTTTCCCCCCAGCTAACAGTAAAGGTTTGGGAAAAAAGTTTGAAGTGAAAGAAAACCAGCATTTACTTAAAAAAAAAAAAAAAACTTGCTAGTACTTTTGTAAATCTGGGCAGAGAAACTGGGTTCTGGCAACTTGTATTGCTCACCACCAGTCTGGACCTTTTAGTTCAGTCAGTAAGGAAGGCAGGGAGGTAGGTAGGCTATGACTTCCAAAGACACAGGAGACAAAAGTCTTTCAGAACTGGATTTAGTTAAGAAATGCCAAGCTACTTCTCAACTTGGAGAAGGACTTCAATTTATTTCTGAAACCATTATGTTTAAGCTGTGGGCAGCTCATGCATCTTTAATGATCTGTTCCTATTAGCCTGAGTATTGATAGAAGCAGGACTGGATGGATTCAACCTAGTTTATTCATTCCCTCTTTAAATGTTTTGAAATTCAGAGCTTTAGGGGGAGTTTGTTAAAACCCAGAAGCCTGAAAAGCAATGATATATTGAAATTGTCTCAATGTTTTTCTTTTAAAATGTTCCTGCTAACAATTTCCTGCTGCTTTTATTCTTAGCCTGTAATTTCAGCACTACATACAGTACATATTTACAGTATGAATGAAAACGATCTATAGTTAAAAAAAAAAAAAAACTTAATTACACAAAGATGGTTCCAGGTGACCTGCCCTGCCTTTCCTAACAAACTTTTGGCTCCTTTTTTCTCCCTTTCATTCACCCCATTAGAAGCCTCTGTCAGGGATAGTGCATTTCTGGCCAATTTGTTATGGGTATAGAGCCATAGTGCTGTGGTTCATTCTTACTCCTAGCCAAATTTCCACATAAACTCAGTTTTGAAAACAGTGCTTATTGGGTTTTTTTAAAGTGTGTTTAATTTGCAATACAAAATGATCAGCTTCAAAACAACAGAGGCTTTTTCCCCTTGATCATCTATGTCCTTTGCTAAACGTCAGGAGTTTGGTGTACTGGTGATGTTGCTGGACTAGAAACAAGGAGATTGTGAGTTCTAATCTTTCTTAGGCATAAAAGCCCAACCTACCTCACAGGGTTGTTGTTGCAGGGACAACAGGAGGTAGGAGCATTATGTATGCTGACTTGAGTTGTACAGCATAAAAGCAATATGATACAATTATTCATTTTATTTACTTAAAAGACTTGTACGGCCACCCATTCTTATACATCACAATTCTGGGTGGCCACAATAAAACCCATCAGAAAAGGAGAAGGAGAAGACCATCATTCCCCAACTGATCCACAATTGCGATCACTGGGCTCCAGCCTCATCTTATCCCAGTGTCTGAGAGAAGAGTCAGCTTTTCAATGATCTTAAACATAAATATAATAACAGTATCATCTGAAATCCTGGAGGGCCTCTGTCAATCAATACAGGTATCTTCTTTATGCAGTAATGTCTCTGGGTAGGGGTCTGATCCTTCTCTTTCTAGCCTACATAGCTTCCCTACTGTCAACTGAAGAAAAATAACGGTGACACTTTTGAATTAAATGAACATCGCTGTCTTTAAAAAGGGAAGTTTTTCCTTTTAAAGGAAAGAAACAGACAGGAAGGGCCTCTACTTAAAACTATCAGCTGGAAGTCTTTGATAGCGCGGTCTTCAGAGAGACATCCCCCCCCCCCACTTGCTCCCTCAGACAGAAAGGGCCTCTTGCCTGCTTTCCTCCAAAGAAACCCAACAAATGCAGGCAGAGAAGGTGGTTTGGGGGGGGGGGGACCTTGGAGAGAAACTGAGATGGAAGAGTAGGAGAGAAAACAAAACAAACGTTGCTTTGAAAGAAAGGCAGCCCTTTCAGATTTGACAGACGTTTCGGGAAGGCCGGAATGGCCTCCTTTCAGCTGCAGGCTACCTGTTTTGACGCACAAAAGAGCGCGTCAGTCCCCGGCGGCTTCGTCTCCGCTGTTACCTTGAACATCCAAGCAGCGTGACGGCTCAAAGGAAAAGACGTGCCTGCGGTACGGTGTAGATAGATGCAGGTTAGTCTGCAGCGGTGGCGTCGGTGTGACAGGAAGGGGGAAGAGGGTGTGGGAAGTGGGTGCTTGCGCCTCCTCGCCTCTGGGCGAGGCGCGCTTTCGTGCAAAAGGGCGCGAGCGTCTGGCCTCGTGCCTCTGACTCGAGGGGTTCGGAGAGGTCTCCCGTCATTCTTCTTGCCGTCTCCGAATGACCCCGGCAGCACAGTGCAATTCCTTGTCATTAACCGGAGTCCGCAAATAGGAGAATATAAAAAGGCTGAACGCTCTGGTGCGTTGAAACGAAGCAGCCCCGTGTTTTCTTTTTCTATGCTGGGCAAACCCGATTTCCTTGGGATTCTTCCACGAACATAAAAGGGGAGGAGAGTTTAAGATCTTTCCTCCTTAGCCCTAAGTTTGGGAACCAGCCTGCCAGGCATGTATTTTTATTTATTATCATATCTATATCTTGCCGTTCCTCTATGCAGGGTTTTGTTTCGTTTCGTTTTGTGCCTTCAAATCAGTTTTGACCCCGGGCGACTGCCTGGGCTGGTCCCTGCAGTTTTCTTGGCAAGATTTCGGGAAGTGGTTTGCCCTTGCCTCCTTTCTAGGCTGAGAGAGAGCGAGTGGCCCAAAGTCACCCAGCTGGCTTTGGGCCTAAGGCAGGACTAAAATTCGGAGTCTCCCTGTTTCTAGCCTGGTGCTTTAACTGCTACACCAAACCGGTTCTCTCTGCGGGGGGGGAGGCCCTTTCTTCGTTTAATTCTCAGCATCCATCCTGTGGAACAGCTTGAGTTGAGGGAGCACAACAGGCCTAAAGTCACCAAGTAAACTCTGGAATCTAGTGGGAATTTTAATCTGGGGCTTTTAGCACACATTGCCTATCAAAGGGCTTGGAAATCAGATTTCTTCCTTTATTAAAAAAGGAAGAAATACTGACATTTCGAATACTGGCCATTTCTTCATTAGTTATTTGCAGTGTCTTCTGGTATCACCCAGCCATCATCACTGTCTCAGAGTACAGTCTATCTTTATTATTTTGGTATTAGCACAGCAATGATTGGAGGATGCTATAAAAGGTCATAATGGGGAACTAATTTCTATTCCAGGATCAAAGCAGGGGATAAAGTAGAGAAGGGGAGGAGATCTGGATGGGAATTGATTCCCAGAGCGAAATCTATGGGAAACTGAGGTAGGTAACTTGCAGTTTCTCTTCCTACTTTTTTTCTGAGCCAGGTTCACTTTTAATATCAGGGCAGGACAGGAGAAGAGATGTGTGTGTGTGTGTGTGTGTGTGCGCACACACACAATGATGTAATCTAGAGGTGAAGGAAGATTCTACTGCACTCCTCATCTGTGCAATATGCTTGCTCTGTAAATCAGACTCCTGATTTTCAATCCCTTTCTACATATGGAAGTCAGTGAAGAAGAAGCCCCAGAAAAGTGCCACTTCTAATTATCTGAAGCATTTTGGAGAGGTGGATCTGCAGATCAGCTTTGCCCTCTTCCTAACCTCTCTTTGCCTTTTTGCTTAGGAAAGTACAGTATTGGTGAAAAGACCCTCTGTGTCAAGCTACAGTTGCTTTCTGCCTTCATGTCTTGATGTTCTTTCCTATCAGGAAGCATGAAGATAAAGTGAAGCTTCAGAGAACAGGGCTTCATAAGTGCTAGCAGCTCTCAGGAGCAGAGAGCCATGGAGATGGCCTTGAAGGGAATATTTAGAAGCTGATACAGAAATGGCAAGGGCAGAAGCATTCTTTAAGCTCTGGGAAAGGAGATAGTATTTGGAACAGGCTCAGGCTGGCTCCTCCTTTACTCAGTGGGAGTATACGAGGGAGGGAAGGTAAAACACAAGCAGACTTGCAAGATTCTGTTACTATAGCCCAGTGTTTTTGCTGTTGGGACCCCTTCCCACTTTTAAAAATTATGGAGGACCTCAAAAGAGCTTTTGTGTCTTTAGGTTATATTTATCAATATTTACCATATTAAAAATTAAAATCGATGCATTTGTAAAATATTTATTGAATCATGTAAAAATAATGATTAATTCCATTAGATATTAACATAAACATTGTTTATCTGCTTTTACAGAGGAGTGCAACCCCATCAATCACAAGCTGAATTCCACTCCAGAGCCTGTTGTCTTTTGAAGAAGACCACCTCTAGCTTGTCTGGATTTAACTTCATCTTGTTCACCCTCATCCAACCCATTATTGAAGTGAGGCAGAATTAAATGATATGATTACTTTCATGGCAAACAACAGTAGAATCAGTATCATCAAGAGATTGTCAGAAGCTTACTCCAAAATATCGTATGGTCTCTCCCAGTAGTTTTGTGTAGATATTGAAAAGTAAAGAGGTAAGATGGATCTCTCTAAAAGAGCCAAAGCAAACAACCTAGGTATCAACAGTAGTCTGGACATGGCTCAGCTCCAAGTTGTCCAATAGTTCAATAGCGGGGAAGGACACATTAGCTCCTAGGCTGATCTTTCTCTGGCTGATTAGATCAGCCAATCATGGCAGGGGTCAAGTAAATAGGTGGCAGTCCTTTTGTCTCAAGCCATTCTATCCGCAGCTTTGAGATTGGTATGCTGAAAAGAAATAAAGAGTAAGGTAAGGAGTTTCATCATCATACATTTCTTTCACACTGAAGTCTAGCTCAAAGCAGATCCAAGCCATTCTTGAAGAACGTTGATAACTTCTTGCAGCAGAACTACTGCTGCCACTGGCCTTACCTAGCATCATGATGGAGGAGGTACCACACAATATGAAAAAGCAACAGTGGCCTAGACAGTATGAATGCAATGGAAGTAAGAAAGTAATTTTTTTTCACTGGCTCTGATTCTTGAACTAATTCATTCCAAGTTCTCCTCCATATCTGCTTCAGACTATTATCATTTCCACCAAGTCATCTTCCACTTTCCAACTGAAGGAGTAGAATGGTATTGTATTATTGCCAGGACCATTTCCATATTCTACAGATCATCCAGCACTTCAGTAACATCAGTGACAGAGGAGTTAAGAAAATCTACAATTCAGAAAATTATTTGAATCTATTGGGTATCATGAATAGACGGTTTTAAATGGTCATCCATCTCAGATCAAATTAAAGCAGATCTTCCTGGCCTACTTCTTGGATCAGAAGACAGTTTGAAAGGAAGTAGGGCCAGTCAGCTGCCTGCCCTCCTTTTCTTGCAATACCTAGCTTGAAATCTCCAACCGTAAATGTTTCCACTGGTGATAATCTCTATAGTCACTCCCAAGCCAATTTCCTTTGCCTCCCCTGAAGAAGCAGACATACACACTTGCAGTCAATGAAAGCCAAACCCTCTGTATCCATCTATACACACACACACACACACACACACACACACACCCCTATCAGAATGAGATATCCAGACCTGTGCCTTTCCTCCAAAGGCTTCCCAAAAGGGTACTTTCCTTTTGTGTTACCCCTTCTCTGAGAAATGCAGTGGCAATTATTCTTCATAAATATGAAGAACAAATAAAAACATTTTCCCAGTATGGTAATATGCCACCCCAATCTGAAGAGTGAGGTTTTTTCCTTTAAGCTCAAATTTGGTAATCTTAAGGAAATAGAAATAAGGATGATCTAAAAGAATCAGGAGGATCTAAAGATTGCAGAATCTAAAAAGAACCGATTTTTTTAAATGTAAACAGACAAACTTGCCAAAATGCTCCAGTTCCTTTAGCATACATAACAACCTTTCATTATAGTCCAGAAAACTTTAGTGTTGGGTTTAGTGATGTCCAAGATGGACATCAGTTGCAGTAATTTACTGGTGACATGGAGAGAAACAGGTTCGTATGACCCTTTATATTACTAAAAATATCAGGAATTTTCTGGAAGACCAAATAAATAGTTTAACTATTTGTTTGCCTACAAGGAAAGGAGTCCCTGCTTTTTAATCCTGCTAATTTGAGGACTTGGCAGGACTTTAACTTGGAGCAAATTTTAAACTGATTAAATTAGAAGCTAGCTACTGTGCCGTCGCCCAAAACAGACCACAGGATAAAATTCAGCTGGACCAGCAAAGAAATCTGTAAAGAGTGGAGGTCAAAAGTGGAGACGAGTTATTCTGGAGTCAGCTATAATCCATGGCCAGGGTGGTGGGGGAAGGGGTGATTGGGGAATGATAAAACATGTGACATGATTTATATATATAAAAACTAATACAGAACTAAGAAACTTACAAACCAAAAGAGAAAGAAAGAGAGAAAGAGAAAGAAAGAAAAGAAAGAAAGAAAAAGAAAGAAAGAAAGAAAGAAAGAAAGAAAGAAAGAAAGAAAAGACTTCCCCCTTCCTCCCAACAAGTAAATGCATTAGCAGTCATTTACTTGTGACATAACACCCACAACATATGTACTTGCCTCAGGCATCTGGATGCCAGTACACTAGGGCAGGATTTGCATCATGATCTCTTGTGTCAACATTTTAACACTGTTTTGATTTGCTGGGAATGCCTGTTCTGCAGTCTTATTTTTCTCCCCCAGTCTGGCATCTCCTTCCACTGTACTGAGAGTGCAACTCTCAGAATTCCCAGTCAGCAGAGTTGATGAAAATTCTGCAGTTCTGATATCACCGTCTCAAAACATCTAGAGGTGCCAAGGTAGGAAAGATTGCTATAGGCACTTACTTAAGAAAGTCCCATTGAACTCAGGAGAGCAGATGTCTGAGCTCAAAAGCCTAGGATAGCATTGGAAGATACCATGTGTTTCCTAAAGCAATAATTTTTGTAGTTAATTCCATTGTAGCTGAGAGCAATCACAGTAAGAATAAACTTACCAATCATGAAATAACTTGTCAGGAATTTTTCCATTAAATAAGAAAATGAACTACTGAAATGCTATTTCTGCCTTTTTAATTTGGCGTGTTATTAAAACAAACAGTAAAGGTTAATAGTGGTGAACACAGGAACCTCTACTTGAGTAATCCCATATATGCTTGATAGAAAATGAATCCATCCTGATACAGACATGGGAAATGAGTCTTTCCTATTATACAACAAGAGATATTTCCGTATGAATGTGGATTCTGATTTTTGTATTTGTTTGTTTTTAGCAAAGGCTGTTCACTTTGTCTTTATTTATTTTCTCCAAAGCACATCACAACTACCATCTTAATGTGCCTTTCCAGGCACAGGGATGTGAGGTGAATGCTATAAAATTCACAGCAGATATATCTCTGGTGTGTTAAGTAGATTTCATTGTAAATAAGCCCATTTATCTTTATTTTCCAACAAGGAAATTAAAGGATTTAAATGGTTGTATTAGATTTTTACCCTTTGTGATATTGGTTCATGAATAATAATTAATTGATTTTTCTTTCTTCACGGTTATTTCTTCAACTAATATATTGTTCTTTTCCTCGTTTAATTCATTTAATGGGTCGCATTTTAATTTTCTCCATTGGCCAAGAAGACAACTGATGTACTTGATGAGGGTTATATTTACAGAGTGAAGCATGATGGGTAGAATAAATCTGACCCTTTATTCAAAATCCTTGCAAAGCATTTGCATCATTCCAACTCTATTGCAATAATGTTCACTTGCTGTGGCCTTTAATGACTGGCAATAATACATTGCATTTAATTGTAAATTAAAAGATAGCAATGCATCCAATTTCCATCTCCAGTCTAAGGAGATGGAAAGAAACAACTTATGGTGCCTCTTCCGTTTAGTTACTTTATATTGAGACAGCTTCGAGACACCCATACATACCTGTTTTTACTGAGTCCTTGGGGATGCTAAAATAAAAACAAATAGGGAGATTGCCAAGCATGTTGCAGGCTTAATGTGCTGGACCACTTTTACCTTGATAGGACACAGGTGTTGAATTATTTCTAATGGAGAATACTCTATGAACAAGAGTAGTTGTCAGCGGACCTGCGCTCTGCTTACTCTAAAGGAACTAGTTATCAGATCAAAACCCAGTAGTGTTGCTGCCTCCATATATCTCTCTTTCCTATCAAATGACAGCAGAGCAGGGATGAACAAGCTAGAGCATACCTGTTGCTTATCCTTCTGGTTGCATTGGCAGTGATCAACATCTTTTTGCAGTGTGCTTTGAAAAACCAGCATTAAATTAAATTAAACCTATGCTTATATTTATATAAAATGTCATCTCATAAAAGCATTTCATATACAGTATAATACAGAAACATCAAGGGGGGGGGGAACACAGCAAATGAGCAAAATGAGACCAGTGGTCCTTGTGTGTGGATGGTGAGCTTTCTTCCTAAAATAGGTCTACCAGGCACTCAGAAAAGTCCAGACTGGTCTGGATTTTGAATTTCCTGAATGGTCTCTTGGGGGATTTCAAAATAAAGTTCAGCTTTTCTTGGTCTTGGGCAATCTAGAAAGTGGTATTAGAGTCACCTGCTTCCATGGATACGTATTACATCATGTTCTTGCTGCACTATGGGGATAGAGTAGCAGAGTCAGGCTCTCCTTCTGAATTCCAGGCTGGTTCAGAAATGGAGCAATAATAGGGTGGAACTGTGTACTGGGAAGCCTTGGTGGGAGAAGGAGAATGTGGGAAAAGGCTGCTTAGGAAGATAAATTTTTGCCATAAGCTAAGTGAGTTATTTACTTGTCTATGTACCTATGTGTTTAGCTTTTTACAGAGTACAGAGAAAAAGTTCCTGCTTTAATGAGCTTGTAATCTAAAATAGGACATAATGACTTTTTATACATTGATAAACTATGGTATATTGAATGAACCACAATTGGCTGTCTTCACACAATATGCTAAGCCAAGGCCAAGCAAATCACATTGGATAGATCTGTTCAGCATACTCAGTCTTTAACAAGGGCTTACAAATCAAACTGCTATATTGACATATTGTCATTAGAGTCACTTACGAATGGGTGAGCGTAGAAATCAAACAAACAAACAAATAAATAAATAAATGTTATGCCCAGATAGATAAATCTGGTTTGCATAACATGGTAATGTGGCTGGTTTTCCACCACACACTAAATCACAAATTAGCCCAGCCTAGAATGTTTTGTAAATTCACTCATTATGGCTTAGTGTAATGTGTGAATCCAGCCATGAAAAACAATAGCAGAAATGGAGGCAGATAAAATGGGAGGCAGGTAATGCTCAATACATATTTATATATAATTGCCTTTCAGATGTAAGCAACCTCCCAAATCAAAGCAATTTATTGTTACATTAAAACAAAGCATCCATTTTAAAAAAGGGACTTCCAGGGCATGAAGAAGTTAAATTAGTAGGTTAGACTAAGCAACTGAATATGCAGAATATTTTAGCCTTCTCCTATCATTCTAATTCTAATTCAAAACCTAATATCCTAGGAAACTCAAACGTGACAGAAAGGCATCCAGAGCCAGTGATGATTTCCTTCTCATTTCCCCCCTCCCCTTTGCTGTAGTTTTCTCAACTATGGATATATATTTTTAAACCCAAACTGTCTCATCTTCAAGTAATGATGTTGTTAGGTATACGATGGTGCCGGGGGGGGGTGAGCAGGAGAGAAGAGATGTGGGACAGTGGATGAAATGCAAAAAGACAGATAGTAATGCAATGACTTCTGTGCGTATTTGCCGAACAAGGCAAATTAAAAGTACTAAAAATGGGGCGGGGGGGGGAACATGGGTCAGTTAGAAGAAATAGAAAAAGATTGTGTTAAGTTTATTATTTATTGTTTATTTTTGTAAAGCATTTTGGCTCATTTGTATCCTAAATAACAGTGACATATGTTATTGTTGGCTCTGTTTTTGTCTAAGACCATTCATCCATGGTTTTTTCCCCAGTCCAGTTTCAGGTGGTTAGTTAGGTGTTCAGTTTGTGTCTTTTGTTATAGAAGTAGAATAAAAGGTTTTTATTTAAAAAAGAGGATTACACAGAAAAAGCCCAAGTAAAGATGGAGGCTGAGGTTGTCTGAGGGCCAAGTGATTAAACATGGTACACAAATTGATATGCAAATCATGTAATTGTTATACAAATTATTATGCATATGTAGCCTTTTGAAGGAAGCTGAGATACAGTAGCCCTACCAAAAGCTCTTAGCTTTAGTTCTCACCACATTTGACTGAACCCTGAATCAAACGATTAGGATAGTCCCACTTTAAAGCAAACCTGCTTCAAAACAGATTGAATTGGAATGGGGGCATATCCGAAGCTTTGTCAGTGATATGGAAATTCAGAGAGATCAAACCACGCAGATAACATATCTGCAGAAGATCAATTTCTGCCCCAGTTTTCCATATTAGAAAGTAATTAGATGGGATTAAAAGGGAACAGGAAAGGGTGTAATTCTGTAATAAAATCTCTAGCATAAACAAATAGTTTTAATTTTTCAAGATTTTTCACAGTTTTTAGGAGTTACAGGATGGTTCCGTTATTCAATGATTCTGCCAATTCTTTCTTGGAAAAGCAAGAGAAATAAATGTTTTGATAGAGGCTGTAGGAGGTCAGTGGATGCATGCCTAGAAACAGTGAATGTCCACATTCTTTTGGCTTTTCACTGTTAGCTCCACACCCACCATTCATCCTGTCCTTTTGTATTTTCCTGTGACAGGTGTCTGTCTGTCTGTCTGTCTGCCTGCCTGCCTGTCCACCCATCCATCTATCCCTTTGAATCAATCTTGACTCCTGGCAACTGCATGGACAAATTGCTGCAGTTTTCGTGGCAAGATTTCAGTAGTGGTTTCCCCTTGCCTCCTTTCTAGGGCTGAGAGAGAGTGACTGGCCCAAGGTGACCCAGCTGGCTTCATGCCTAAGGCAGAACTAGAACTCACAGTCTCCCATTTTCTAACCTGGTGCCTTAACCAATACACCAAACCGCTCTATGTTCTTGTGACTTAGGTGCCAAGTAAGCCAAAACATGAAATTGTTTTGGTACATCTCAAAAAGGCTCTGTAATCCAAAACAACTGGAGGGCGTGAACCGAGGAAGGTTGGCATAGGGTTAAAATTAAACATATTTAAACCCAATGAAATCAGTGGATTCAGGTCTGTTTAATCTTGTGTTTCACTATGGCATGATGTTTGTCCAGTGCAGATTTACATACCCATTGTTTGAACATCAGTCATTAATGACATATTATCCAGATAACTGTACTTAGTACGTATGATTAAGAATGCATTGATGCCCAGTCAGCAGACGTGCCTTTCAATAAATCAAAAAGTTCTCTTGGAAATATAACTGAAATCACCCTTTATGGTGAATATTAATGTTGCATAAAATATTGCATTTTCTGTAGACTGCAGGCACTTACTGCTAAAATTAGATATTATGTGAATCTAATTGCCATTTTTCTTGTGTTTTCCAGAAAACCTATCTAGCTAGGCACTGGAAAAAACTAGAGCATTAATTTGTTTCAGAGAAACATCTTAATGATAAAAAATTAGATTTTTTGTGGCTTGAATTCACCATCTGACTTCGCCAAATAAACCACTATATTCAACATGGGAAACTCAACACAAACATTTGTATAGACATCACCCATTGTACTTAACAAGTTCTGTGCTTTATCGTATTCCCAATTCTTTCCCTTCCTCCCTCCATATGTACCAGCATCTAGCTTTATCTTTATTTTCAGAAATATCTGCAGACTTTACCTGGTCCCAATAGAAAATATAGAGTAGTCACCTGCCCAGAACTAGACAGAGGTAAGCTACGGGTTGGTAGAGATCATCTTGAATGCTAGAGGATAGTTTGTCTTCTGAAAAATGGCTAACAGCCATTCTGGGAATGTGGAAGCTCTTTATGACAGCCATTTTGTAAAAGCATTCACAAAATACTCTCAAAATGCCCAGTGTACCCACTGGCCCCAACTATTGAGGACCATTGTTGTTGTTATTATTGAAGAAGTATTACATTTATAGGTGAGGAATAAAATAAAGTTTCCTGAAACAAAATCCTCCTAATTATATTGTAATACAGGTAATCCCCAGTTTAAGAACAAGTTCTGTTCCCAAGGTCTGTCCTTCAGTCAAATTTGTATGTAAGCCAGAACAGTATTATTGTATAATACTGTATAAGTAGTGTTGTATAATTAACTCGAACTATTGTGTATTTAACTTAAATTTTGCTACAGTAGGCTCCGTTCTTAACTATGGGTCATCCTTAAACCAGGCATTCTTAACCCAGGGACTACCTATATTTCACAAGTATTAGCAGACATCTGAATTGCAATATTACATAAACCTAGGTACCTAAAATGATTTTTAACCTTAGCAAAAAACCAAATTGCTATACTGCATGCAACTAACAAACAACAACAGAACTATTTACAGCAAATTTTTGCTAATGGTGTCTTAAATATTCAAGAGACCCAAGTAGAGCGGGAAATCTGCAATATTACATAAAAATGAGTTCCTGTTCTTCCCATTTACATGTTAAGTGCTGTGCAGATAATAACACACCAATTAAAACATTGAGTAAGTAGCAAGTGACAGAATGTCATTTTATATGTGGCTCTCCCTGAAGCTCACTTTCAGTGAGGTTTTGTTTACTTCTGTAACACAGTAAAGTCTGCATTCCTGTGCCCCCTTATCTGGAAGTAAGTTTCCTTTCCTTTCCTTTCCTTTCCTTTCCTTTCCTTTCCTTTCCTTTCCTTTCCTTTCCTTTCCTTTCCTTTCCTTTCCTTTCCTTTCCTTTCCTTATGATGCAGCTGGGAGCTGTGCCAGTTTAATTTTCGTGCCCCTGTGCTGCTCTCCAACGTGGGCATCTGTGGAGGCAGTGAGGGGGACAAATGACATATGTGCAAATAATGTAATTTACATACTTGCCTCAGACATCATTATATTGTTACATAATTTGCACTATGACATCATCATGGTTTGTTATAGATAGTGCTGCTTTCCAAACTGGTTACAGTATTTGGCTTCAGCCTTGTTTAAAGCATCTGTAGAAAATCAAGCACAGATGAGAAGCATCAAAGAGCACATTACCAGAGAATAGCAGCTATTTGCATTTATGCTAAATACCTTCCTAAGGAAACATTCTTTCATTACCTGTTTAAAACTGAGCAGTGACTGAAATTATGAATGGGTATGCAACCTCAGAAAAATATTCCAGAATTGTATCACCAAATGTTCTAATGTAAGAACAAAAGAAGATATCACATCTTTGAATTAAGGATCTGGAGCTGGTTTCTAAGAGCACCATGAACTGCAAGCAGAATGAGTCAGTCCTGAACCAAATAATGAGAGAGAGAGAATTCCCTTGATATGATGGAAAACAAAAACTCAGACTTTGGACATGTAATGCAAATAGGTGATAGACTAGGAAAAATTACTGTGCTTGGCCAGGCAGAGGGAAGTAAAAGAAAGAGAAGACAATGGATAAGATGGATGAACGGGATCAAGGAGTTCACTGGAAAGTCTTAGAGTAGCTATGAGTTGTTGTTAGAAACAGTTCATTATGATGAGCATTTTTGTCCATGCAGCCATCAAGAGTCTAGCCCAACTCAATGGCATCTAAGTGTGAGAACAAGATACTTTTGAACTGAGATTGGAAACTGGATAGAAACTGGATGGAATAAAATAAAGTTTAAATATCCATGGCTTATCTCCCAGCTGTCCCTTTGGATTTTGCCAAAGCTAAGATAAAAAGGAAGCTAAGGAGGTTTTCGCTGAGGAAGAACTAGATAGATTGAAAGCATGTGCAAATTGTTTGCGTGCTGTTTTTAAAGTCAAAATAATAGACTAAAACTCTGTATGTATAGGGTGAATTAAGTTCATTACACTGATTTATGATAAGGCTGGGGAGTTCTTTCCCGCCTGAAGTTTGTTGGAGTGACTTTATCCACATTGCCAGTAGTGAGCAGGGATACTCCACTGCAGACGTGCAGCTCCTGACACCGTCTTTTTCAGAGATACCCACCATCATTCTCTCACACATTGACACACGCTTTATGTTGACCACAATTCTATGATAACAACCCAGAAAGGGAGAGAATTGGAACATTTATTTCACAATCAGCTTGTTCTCATGTTGTCTTTGGCACGGTATTTACTTAAAATCTCACATCATTTCTACCAGTATCTATAAAGGTGGTTCCCAACAATGAATTAAATCCATAAATGCATAAATACTTAACACCCTAACAAACAATAAAAGCCAATGTTATGTACCAGGGGCAATGAAACCCTATTAAAAGATCGACAGCGAAAAGCCTTTTTTTCCTTATCTCTTCCTGATAGGGACCATCAGCTTATTCCTGGTGAGAGGGAAAACCGTATCCTTCAGTCTTCCCTGAGAGAACTTAGTTGACTGAAAGAAAACTCTTATGTGGTAGCATGAATGACCTTATCATCTTGGACTGGTATTATGCATTATCTAACCAATTTCCAAATTTGATCTGGGCTGGGAAAATGTTGTTTGAAGACAAGGATTGCTCTCCAAGACAGTCAGAAACTATCAGGTGCATAAACCATAAACACGTGCCTCTGTTCAGGAGTATTACACTTTCCTATGTAAAAGCAGATTTATTAGCAACTTTCAGTAAAGTGAAGAATAGGCCTATGCCAACTGGGCTCAAAATCTACCTTGGTTCTCTACTTTAGGCATCAAAAATGGTGCCATTTGCCTCAGCCCTTTAAGTAAAATGTCAAAGACAATGATCCAAGGATCAAGGTAGACTGATGCACCCCAACTGGCTGTTGCACAATCTAGTGGTAGAGAAATACAGTATGTTCATTTCCGATGAGCCCTCCAAAGCATTATTTCACATCTCTTCTTGTGACCTTGCTCTCTCCCTGTACCTTCTTTCTCGCCTCAGATTTTCCTTTTGCGTGGAGCTGGTAGGTTATCCTCAGTTCATTTTCCTCATAGAACGACACAATATCTCCTGCTTGGATGGGTTCTGGTTCTTAATCCTTTGCTTTCTTAACTGTAAACTGTTCTCTTTAGCCCAGTTGTTTGTTAGTTAGAGATTTTACAGAAAGGTCCTGGATATACCCATCTGGGAAAGAAATGGGGAGGTTAAGTTGCCCCACCTTCCACATTTCACCTCTCTCTTGCCTTTATGAATAATTCAACCCGAAGTTCATTGAGTTGGAGGGGGAAATAGTTCTGTAAGCATGAAGGAATGAGGATTGGTTCTGCATTTTGCATGTGGTTGCCCATTGTCTATCCTTTCCCAAAGTAAGAGTATGCTCTGTGCAGCCTATTTATCAGCTGGTTGGTGATGCTAATTGGTTGGTGGCTGCTTGGTTGCTAGTAAATTCTATCATGATAGAGATGCTCCCCCTGTGAAAGTGACCTCATTGAGAAGGGAGTATGGGGGGGAAATGGTAGAAAACAGGAGGTGAGAGGACTCCCATTGTTTCCTCCTTCACTGTGGTGCTGGGAGTATAAGTAAGGCTTGGGGATATACAAATAGATGGGAGCTCTCGCACATAAACATACATGTGCATACTTATCCAGACCCATCTCTCACATCAGAGAAGTGGTGTGGCCCACCCACCTTGAAACACAAGATTGATTATGTGCCATCAAGTCATTGTCAACTCTTAGCGACCACATAGATACATTTTTTCCATGAGAAATACAAGATACTTTAATTCTTTGCATTTTTCAGGTGATGGTAGTAGGGCAAATAACTGTAGAAGACGGGACATTTTCTCTATAGGTAGTCCTCACTTAATGTTAATTGGGATCGGAATTTCCATTGCTAAGCAACGCAGTCATAAAGCATGATGTGACCGTATCACTTAGCAATGGCAATCCCAGCAGTCCCTGTTGCTGTCGTTAAGTGAGGACTGCATGGGTCATTAAGCGAGGACATCATGTGACTGCGATGTGGGAAGAGGCAGGAATCCAGAAGCACTTGCTTATGCTGCAGAAACTGTGTCCCAGGCAAGCAGGCCGGTGGGTGAGAGCTACAGGCGGGTGGGTGAACACTACAGAGTATAGGAGGGTGGATGGGTGCCACAGACAGGTGCTATGGAGTACGGGTGGGTGGGAGCTACAGAGTACAAGATCCCCTTGCCGCCCAGGGGCTCCTTGGGAGAAAAAGTAGCAGGAGTGGGAGCAACTTGCAGGAGTGACTTGCAACCTCCTGCTGGCTTCCCCATTGACTTTGCTTGTGGCAAGCCAGCAGGGAAGGGAGTGGGGTTTGCTTTCTGTTTATATACAGTAGCTTGCCCTGTTGGTGGGGGAGCTACTGTATATAAACAGAGAGCAAACCCCACTCCCTTCTAGCACTGAAGATGTTACCTAGCTGGGTAACAAAACGTCTGCAAGAAAACAACCAAGCTCAGAGAACCCTAAGGACTCCACGGGATAAACATTTGCAAATTTATCTTCCATACTTACCCCAACTAGAAAGTGAATGGTTCTTAAAACTTCATATGAAAATTATTTCATATCTATTATTATTTTATTATTATTATATTTTTATCCCACCTTTTTTATATGTTTTGGCCAACTCAAGGCAGTGAACATATCTAATACTCCTGCCTCCTATTTTCCCCACAACAACTACCTTGTGAGGTGGGTTGGGCTGAGAGAGAATGACTGGCCCAAAGCCACACAGCCGGCTTTCATTCTAAGGCAGGACTAGAACTCACAGTCTCCTGGTTTCTAGCCTGGTGCCTTAACCACTAGACCAAACTGGCTCTCTACAGGATGATACAGTATTTTTTTTGTTTATGAAGCATATTTAAATTGAATATAATCAGTATATTGTATTTCCTGTGTGTTTATATATTTAACAAAGAATATTTAAAAATAACTTGTTCCTTCAGTTCCAATAAAAAATAGTCTTAAGAGAGAAAAAAATGGTTCATATCTTATGATTTTGATTCAGTTATAAACTGTAGCCTCCTCTATATAATAATTTTGGGCTATTTTGTTTATCATCTGCAATATCAGATTGCTTCCTGATATGCCTATGTGTATATCATTGCTAATAAAGTCGGAAAGCCTCTCTTGGAAAAGAACAGTACAACTGACAAAAGGCAGATTAGCTTTAAAAAAAGACAGTTTCCAAATATAATACATATTCTGGCAAAGACTGACTAATAAGGACAGAGTTTAGGTTGGGGAATATGTCTATAAACATAATCTTTAAAAGTTTTAAAAGCCATTTTTATGAAAATATAGAGGTCCATGGCTTTATATCCAACTGGTTATTTCATAGTAATATGTGATTTCTTTCTTGGCCCTTCCTTATGCTTATTCTATCCATGGGCATCTTCCTTCTCTGCGTATTCTTTCTCTTGGACGCGTTCACTTTCAGAAGAGCTTTATATGTTTACATCATGTTGGTTGCTTCTCTCTGCAATAGCACAATTATGGTACCTCAAGATATATGCTGTATAATTTTATTATGTATTTTTATGTTGTAAATTGCCAGGAGTGTGGCAGTATAATAATTAAGTAAATCAAGAAAAAAGGACTCTGAAGTAGCTCTAAAGTGGCTCCAGGCCTGTATGATCTCACCGTATCAGCTGCGTTCCGTAACTGAACTGATTCATTCATTCATTCTTCATTCATTCATAGTTCTGTGGACCTTGTCTTCCCCATTTCCAGCAATCACTGTCTCCCACTACTTCCTAGGTTACTCAAGGGGAAACATGGCTTTGATGCCTTTTTGGCTCCCCAACATAGGAACCCTTTTGCAAACAATGAAAAGAGGTACACGATAAGAAGTAAAGGGATGGATATTTTTGGTTAAAATATTTCTTTCAGTACATGAGGGAAATCTCATTTGAATATCATTCTGAAGATAAAAGGTTTAAAAGAGCATTCTGTTCTCTAACCAGCATCCTGATCCACAATATTTTGGTTGTGCAAGAGGATGCAAGAGAATGGATGGGGTTTTTTTTATCCTTGAAATTATTTCTGCAGATACCTGACAGCCAAAGAGCTTATTTTTAAACAGAACAGTGGCTTGCCTCTGACAATTCAAGTGGCTTTGATGAAAGTTTGCTTTCTGCATTTTTTTTTTATTTTTTTTTGGCCAGAATTTTGGATTGCAGCCATGATGAGGAAGTTTCTCTGCTGGCACATTGTTGGGATTTATATTTTGAGGAAAATATAAAAGATCGATCAATCGATCGGTCTGTCTGTCTGTCTGTCTGTCTGTCTGTCAATATTTTCCTTAAACTCATATCTTGTGTGTTTCTGTCACATTTACATGTCTATATACTGTTCTTGTTTCTTTTTTATGGCTTCAAACTGCAATTGTAAACATAGTTCAGGATACAGTTTTTATCCTAACAGAGCCCCGTCAAATATTGGTTCATTTACTTCCATCAGAGTTTCAAGCAGCAAGTTGCAAAGTGTAATGAAACAAAATGCCACAATGCACAGCAATCAATTGTCGGTTTTCAGAGTTGCTGAAGAGTCTTTTTGCCTCCTATAAAATGCTCTGTCTTTCCTACGTGGAAATGCCCATCAATCTTCTTGTCTTTTATTGTTGCCATATTTTATATCAATAGCACGTATATCTAGACAAATAGCTGGTGTTGTTCTAATTTGCACATAAGGAGGATCATATCATTTTAAACAAAAGTTTTCAGATAGAGATATTCAAAAAGACCTGCAATACTGATGGATTAGATTGCTCGTATATTTAAAGAGAATGTTTGTATTATTTCCTAGGCTCAGAAATTTTTTAGAAATGATGCATGTTTACTGTGAACAGGAACCACAAGGCTGCCAAAGAAAAATTAGTGAACAGCAACCTCAAGCTTGCTGATTTTTTTTTTTTTAATTTACTAACCTTCTTTACTTTCATTGTTTAATGAACTCCCACCCATCAAAAGGTGGATTATCCTGGGTTAGTGAACAGTTTGGAGCTTCTGATTTTACAAGTGACACATAGGCATGAGTACTGATTTGTTGCTGAATTAAACTGAAGTGAGCTTTGGAGACAATTGTGGAGGTCCTTCGACAAAAGGAATATGAAGCAGATCAATCCTAAGGGTTAAGTGGTAGATCTTCCACTTCCCACACTCTGCAAGATTATATCAGCCAAAGCAAATCTTGTTATAGGCCTGCCTGAACCCTGATTTGAAAAAGGCTTGATTGGAGTCAAAATTGTGATTCAAAATTCGAGAGCTACTTGATTTGATCAAGCGGTTTCAAGAATCTTTTTTAAAATATCCATAAGCTTTAATGGGGAAACTTCAGAATGTCTGCAGCTGCTTCAGGTTTTGGCTGAACAGGTCAGAAATAACAGGGATTGTAGACTCTAGAAGACTTTAACCCTGCTAAGATTCAGTTGGATATCTTCAAGAGTTTTACTGCAATACATTTTTTAAAAATATTCCTCCCTAACTCTTTTACAACAATATCAGGGTAAAAGCCTCCAAAGCCCTCAAACTGTCAGCAAACAATGTATAGAGAAGTTTGCTAAATCATTCCAGAAAGTATTCTCTAAAACGTTTAAAAATCCAATTCAATTTTAACCACTACAGTATTTAATTCAAAATAATATTTGTCCATAGACTATAATGGGGAAATTTCAACATGCCTGGAGCTACTTCATTTTGTGGGATGAATGGGACACAAATAGTAAGGACTATAACAATTTCAGGGACTTGAGCCTTGCCAAGTTTCAGCTGGATACCATCAAAGGGTTTACTGCAATCAATTTTTGAAATATCTCCCTGCACCTCCTTTAGTACAGAGATAAAAAGGATGACATAACAGCTTCCAAATTGTCTAGCGAGAACCTACAGAGAAAATGATTGAACTAATGTAGAAAGTATCCTATTCAATCTAGTAATATACATGTTCAAAAATGTTTTAAAAATAAACTCTCACTTTTCCACTTGTTTTTCTGGGGTGCCAGGCTTGGCATGCCACCGAAGAATATCCATTGGCTTCTCTTTGTAGAGTGGGATGTCTTGCTGGGGGTCACTTAGTTTTCTGGGGCGCCAGGAGGCTTTTCATAGCTTATTGACTAGCTTGGTCTCTCCTGATAAGGACCTCCTCATTCCCGGCCTCAGTAAAGTGTGAAGCTGGCAGGGCACACTGGCAGAATTTCTTGGATCAGAAGAATGATCACTGCCTTGTACATGTGGGGCAGTGTAGTTTGCTGCCTCCGATTATTGGAATTCCTGAGATGCCAGGAGATTTGGCATAGCTGGTTGGCAAGCTCAGCCTCTCCTGGAAAGGACCTCTCATCACTGGCAGGATTTGGCTATGTCGGGTTTGTGACTTGCTATCAGTGCTCTATAGCAACAGGAGAAAGATGGCACTGAGATGCAATTCACGGAGAAAGAGACTGGCATAGAACATCACATTTGTAGGCTTGGCACCCCAGGCCAATTTCTGAAGCAATGGCAGTTTGAGCCAGCACCTTTAACAGTTAGTGTGGCGGCCCTCATTCATTCGTTGTCAAGAGGCTTAAGCCTGCTGAACCATCATACTGGATTTAAAAGTCATGTTTGATCCAAGTGTGTGAGTCAGCCTTGAGCCCGTACTCAGAGTCCTGAGAGCTAAGTTTTGTTCCCAGAGTCCTGTGCTGGTTGTGTTGTGCAACCAACACAGAAGTGTAATATTTCTGCCCAGCTACATTAAAGAAGTTGAAGGCTGGAACAGTGAATGAAACCCAAAGTAAAGTTACCGTAACATTCTCCAGGTATGTGAAATATTTTATATTGTGCATAAGAACTCCATAAGTGGTAAAAAAAAAAAAAGATTCTATGAACCAGTTTGAAAGACTATGAAGCACTGGGAATCCATGTGAATCAATTCACTACTCTGAAGCGGGCCTCCATTTCAATTCATAAATCTGCTTTGCTGGGATCATTTGATTTAATTTTCATTGAACTGACACATTGCTTCTAAGTTTGGCACAGCTTACTATATTTATATTTCTGCCCCACTGAAATAATGGAAGTTGGGAATTACCACTGCGTCTGCTCCAGACTAGAATCATTTTGGAGCCACTCTGGAGACTCTTAAGGGAATGATAATATCTGAGATTGAATAAATCTAACTTATCTGGAATGTGTCCCTGAAACATCATATTTTGGGAACTTCTACCTGGAGAAATAATATTGGAGACCTTTCTGTAGGCAAAGCTGGATATTGAATAGTAGTCTTGCTCCTTACCCTCACATCAGATCTCCTCTGTGCCAATGGGAGTCACTGAAATACCATCTAACTTGCACCATCAAAACTCTGCAGATAAAGTGTAAACAATAACAATGGAACAAATACATTTTTTTTCTGGACAATTGTAGTGACTGTTGAGTAAATTCCATAACAAATATTTGGGCTTGGTTAAACAGAGGGGATTAACAGCTCTAAGGGTTTTTAAATGCCTATATATTTTTCTTGATAGTTGAAAATACAAATGATTTGGAAGCTCTATTAATGGTTAAGGAATACAGTGAAAAATGGGACTAAGATCAAATATAAAGAAGACCAAACTAAACAGGCACAGCAGCCTTAGAAATGACAATGAAGCTATTGAAGGAGTATATGGTTTCTGCCATTTAGGATCAACTAATAATAGTAAAGGAACCAGGAGTCAAGAAATATGCCTCAAACTTGCACTTGCTAGAGTAGCAATTAAGGCCTTGAAAAAGAAATTCAAATACCATGACATATCTGTACCTATGAAGATCAATTGTACAGGCAGTGATTTTCCCATGACACTCTATGGAAGTGAAAGTTTGGAATTTGAAGAATCAGAATAGAAAGTATTGACATTTTTTAACTTTGGTGTTGGAGAAGATTCCTGTGAATACCAAAGATAGCCAAGAAAACAGACAAATGGGTCAATCAATCTAAAGTCCTCATTCGAGGCACAAATGGTCAGATTGAAATTATCATATTTTGGAAACATTATGTGAAGATGCAGTTCCCTTGAGAAGTTCATACTGCAGAAAAAGATAGAAGGAAAGAAAAGAAGAGGATGAGCAGCAGCAAGGGAGATGGGGTTGATTATAGTAGCAATGTACTATATGCATTGGGAGATCTGAAGGTCCAGGTTGGGGACAGAACATCCTGGAGAATGTCTGTCTATGTGGTTGCTAAGAGTCGATACCAACGTGATGGCACGTAATCAATCAATAGATGTTTCTCGATAAGTCCCTATATCTCCAAGCACCCTGACTTTCAATCCTGACAGAAAATAAGCTTCTACGTAGCCCTGATTCTCTTTTCTTATAGAAAATAGATTTCTTTTCTTATAGAAATAAATAAATATGGTGGCTTTTTCTCCAAAATATTAAAGATGAAGAAGAGTCAAGTACCTAGCCAGTGCAGCACAGGCCCTGAACAAAACATATTTATCAATCATTGATACCTCACACTCCAATGCAAAGTTCCTAGATTTTCTGGATTCTTTTTTTAAATATTATTTTATGTAATTCAACCAGAAAACCTTTGATATTAGGTAGATTATAAATCAAAGAGTATTTTGTGTATGTAAGTCGTACAGTCACATGCTTCCTAGTGGTCATATTTTACTGTGATTTTCTTTTCTTTTTTAAAAATATATTATACTCTGGTTTATCTTCAGATCATATAAATCTTTTCCCTTTTTCTATTGGTCCCAAGTATTTCCCAAGTATTGATTTGCCGTATGTTCCTGCCATACCTTGTAGGCCTCAATTTCTTATTGCTCTTGTTTATTTTTGCCTTTTGCTTTGCAGAATATTAATCTGTAATTGAAATACACAGGTGACCATGGGAGGTAGCAAGGAGAGGGGTACAGTGATGAAGCACACATCATGGTGTCACAAGGCAGATTTCATCACTTCTGTATTTGTGCCATGATGTCACCTGCAGATATTGAAGGAGTGGAGTTCCTGTGGTGACATCATGACACACTTTTCATTATTTTGGTGAAATCTCAGCTCAGTACAGACTTCCTGGAAAGTAAAAGAAAGAGATGGTAGTTGCCAAAGCGAAGTCTGTGGTACCCTGGGAAACATATTGGAGAATGTAGACCTAAGGTTTAGAAGATTGATTTTGCCAAGTGCAATTTGTTATGTATTAAGAAAATATACACCAAATGAGATTTCTTATACTACGGATACATAAAGGAAACTTATTTCTCTTTGATTCTAATCATGCTGGTGGCAGAAATAAAGTCTGTATCTTCTAACTTGGTAATGGAAGTCATGAAAAGCAAAGCCATAATTCTTTTCCTCTTGGAGATGGACAATCTGTGATGCTCCAAATATTGCTGACCTTCAACTGTTACCAGCATTATAGGACTCTCTTTGAGAATTAGCTAGAATTTAGGACTTAGATATTCCAATTTTTGTTAATTTCCACCCTCCCTATCTAGATAATACAAGTTAGTTATGGACTGATGTTAAGTTTTGGTTGAGCAGGGACCTGCAGTCAGATTAAATTATTTTTGAAGGGTGGAACTTTCTTTGAGTAAATTCACTAGAATTGCCATTTTGCCTGATGTGAAATCTGAAGGAACCTTGGGCCCTCCCCTCAGGTGAAGCAGTGGATAAATTTTACCTAGAGATGCTGGGAATTATAACTGGGATTTAAAATTGTCACTGAGCTATGACTCTTTTCCAAGTCAAAAACGACTCGTTCACGAATTTTTACAAGCCTTCATTTCCCTTCCCCTTCCCCTTTCGGTGCACAGCTAAAGCCAATATAGTCAGTCAATATAGAAAATGGAAGGTCTGTGGAGATTGTCCATGTTTGTGTCACAAGTTTTCATGTACTATTTTGATCCACCTCCTTACCCCACCCCCACCCCGATTAAAAATACTAGAAAAGCCACTTTGACTTTACTTGCAACTTTCCCTATCAGCCTCAATTTGGGTGGAACTTTCTGTAATACAGTATATAGAATCTTTTCTTGAACTTAAAGTTCCGTTTTAAGATTCAGCTACACGTAACATACAAAATGTTACCAAATATGTACTTTTTTTATTGGACTCATCCTTTCCAAATATATGGTTATTTGAACTAATATTTGCCCTGAGAACAATGGTGACTTCTTGGTTGCTCTCCTCCAGTAGCACCCATTCATTCCCGAGGTCTGAGCATTGGGCATCAATGGGCTGGATCAAGTTCTATGAATGAAGTCCTAATAATGGTTTGGAAACAGCTTTTAGTACAGGAGTTTGAGATGATCCTCTGGAACCTGCGGAGGATCTTTCTCCCTGCTGTGATTAATTCCTGAAGCGTGAGCTATCTTCCAAAGTACAAAAAACTGTTTGGTGTTTTATCTCTGAACCATATTGTGCCAATTTCATCAAAAACTATAAGCAACCGCCAGGGAAAGTAACTCCTCTGTTCCTTACCTGGCTGTAAATTGGTGCATCTAACATGTGATCCACACAAAGTACTTTTCTGTATTCTCTGGTTTCTCTTCAGGCTGTACATATAGCATGTGTGTGTGTGTAAGTTAGTAAATAAATAAAGTAATGTGACTACCTTTATGGATGCATGGATGGATTGGTAGACAGACAGACAGACAGACTTTCCTTATTAGACCAAAGAGCTGAGGAAGAATAACCAAGTAAATGTTGAAAACTTGTATTCCTTGCCAGCTGTTTATTTCCTTTCAATGGAATAAAGGTATGAATTTACACTATACAGGTGTCACCAAATTTTGCCAAACAATGCGCCTTGCTACCAGAGTCCTTGCCACAGTTTCTAAGAAAGCCCCAAAGTTTCATTTCTTCTCTTGAACAAATGTTATTGTTTCTCAGTTGGAATTTTAGATGAATTTATTATTTTGGTGGAGTGTTTTAACTTCTACAATTTGTTGTTTTAAATGTTGGATTTACTAATATTGCATGCTTTATATATAGATCAACTGCTTGGAGAGAGCTTTTGCTCTTAAACATGGACTAGGAGTGGTGATGATGATGATGATGATGATGATGATGATGATGATGATTTCTTGGACAGTAACACCAAGGAGTTGTGATGGGATTTAATGCTATTTGTGTACAATGTTTTATTTTGTGGAATATTTGTCAGAGGACCCCAAAACTCTGATATTTTTGAGGAGCCAGAATGTTTTCAGAGATTGTCTCAGATAATCCTTTCCTGAGAAATCCTGGGCCTGGCTGAAAACACACAAGTTTGTGTGTGTGTGTGTGTGTGTGTTAGTAATGAACTAATATGATAATACAGTGTTTTTAAAAACATTGTTTTTGGTTTGTTTTTAAATCACAAATTGATTTTTTCTGTAAAGGTATGCATATCACACCAAGCGATGAAGTGGAATAGCCTTCAAGGGGTGAAGTGGTAAAAAATCTGTTACTTTGAAAGCTCTCCCTGCCCATGGCAAGATGGGCAGGGAGTGAGATGATTGGTTATTGTCGCATAAGTGTGCTTTCATTGATTCCAATGGAGGGGAATTAATGGTGCCAACTGCAAATCGCCATAGCCATCAGGCTCAAAACCAGTGCTATGATGAGGCCTACCCTGAGGAGAACATGAAAAAAATACATTTGCCAGAACTGCTAGAATCTGCTAGAGCTGCCAGAGTTAATCCCCCTAAGAAAGCACCTCCTATTATACATTTTGTGAATCTTTACAAATATGCACTGTCGTCCTTTCTTTCTCCTCCTCCCCACAGATGCACACACCCACACCCACTCAGTTCTTTCATATTCTGCTCCAGACTATAAAATCATATATGTACATGCTTGTGTATATTATAAACTTAAATTGTATTTCTATGTGACAAGTTCCAATAACTTTTCACAGATCTTTGAATGCACTGCAATATTTCCAAACATAAAGTTCTGTTGTCTAGTTTAAATGAATTGATAAATGTGCCAGATGATTGTAAACATTTCATGATAGAAGAATGTTTACAATCATCTTAGAATGTTTCAATTATTACTTACTCTACATTGATGTAATTATTAAGATGAAATACCTGACCCAGAAGTTATTGCCATTATAATCTGTGAACAGGAAATATGAGACTGTTTCCTTAATTAGCTTGAGTGCATTTAATTAAAATTGTCATGAGTGTGATATTTTGTTTGTGATGTAATTCTCCTTACTAAAACTCATAGAGAAACTGTGAAGGAAAGATGGAGTTGCTTCAAAATCATTTCGCTTCATTTGGAATACTATTGTTTATATACTGTGTGTATACATGTGTGTACACACACACACAGAGGTAGTCCTTGTTTAGCGACCACAATTGGGGCTGGCAATTTGGTCACTAAGTGAGGCAATCACTAAGTGAAACTGCAACTGTGCTTATGATCTTACTTCAGCTTTCCTTTGCTTTACAGACCTGCAAAGGTCATAAATGAATGCATTGGTCACAACATTACATTTTCATCACTGTCATAACTGTGAATGGTTGCTGTCTGAGGCGGTCACTAAACAAGGAGTATCTGTGTATGTATGTGTGTGTGTGTATGTGTGTGTGCATTCAAAACTTTAACTAAATTATTATATATTTATATATGAATTTGTTCAATGTGTATGCCTTACATTCTGTGCCATCGAAGTGGAATCAAAGCACTATGTAATTGTTATTGCATCTTTGGAAAGGAATTTTAACTACTGTTGTCTGGTGGGCTGAATAGCTAAAAAGGTGCCACTGAGAATTAAAAGGAAAGTATTTTTAGAAAGAGAGCCAGTTCGGTGTAATGGTTAAGGCATCAGGCTAGAAATCTGGAGACTATGAGTTCTAGTCTTGCCTTGGGCATAAAGCCAGCTGTGTGACCTTGGGCCTGTCACTCACTCTCAACCCTAGGAACGAGGCAATGGTAAACCACTTCTGAAATCTTGCCAAGGAAGCTGCAGGGACATGTCCAGGCAGTCGCCAGGAGTCAACACTTAATTGAAGGCACAAAAAAAAAAAAAAAAAAAAGGAAAACAAAATTGAAATAGTGAAAATACTCTTAAAATGTTCAGGAGGAGCATGCATGCCTAGGAGTACAAAATGCTGTCAGATGATGAGTGAGATAAAGTGAAGATATGAAACTAGGAGAAAGATTGGAGCACCCTGAAATATTTCCTGGCTGGCTGATTGGCTAGCTGGAGCAAGGAAGTGTTGGTGGATAGGGCATGGCCCAAATGAGTAATCGTCAGTCTGATCTAGATTAAACTGAACCAATAGAGGCGAGGTGAATATGTGTAGCTCAGGGTTGAACTGTGGAGTCCTTGCGGTTCTCTGAGCTTGGTTCTTTTCTTGCAAACGTTTGCTGAAGATGTTCCCTAGCCAGGTAATGAAACGTTTGCAAGAAGAGAACCAAGCTCAGAGAACCCCAAGGACTCCACAGATTAAGCTATACCCACTTTTTGATCTGATTCCACGCACCATCAACTGCAGCCTCCCACTGACATTTTCTGGTGAGTCCTATTGATCTTACTGATCAATGGCTCTTCATAGAAAAAATAGTTCACCACTCCTTTATTTTTATGACTGCTTTATATGTATTTCCTACCTGATCTATAACCTTGTAATCTTCATTTCTCTATTTCTTTCTAGTCTCAGTGCCTTAATAGTTTGCATGCTTCACTGCACCTTGATATCAGAACCCGAAAGAAAAGCTAGCATAGCCAATAGAAAACTAATTATAGTGGTGATAAGTAGTGAGGCATTATCACACTACAGAGTTTGCTTTTCAGCTTCCAAATCAAGATTTCGACATTGTTGCTAGCAGCAGTTGATTATAAGAACAAGACCCTAAATGGGAAATGTTCCTCTTCTACTTAAAGAAATGTTCATAAATTAAAACAAATGGCCACAATTGGACAAGTGGCAAAATGCTTACTGAAATGTGGAAATGCACATAAGAATGTACATGTCCATAAAATAAATGTGAATGAGGTAGGCAGTAAGAGAGAGCCAGTTTGGTGTAGTGGTTAAGGCACCAGGCTAGAAGCGTGAGTTCTGATCCTGCCTTGGGCACGAAGCCATCTGGATGACCTTGGGCCAGTTTGTCTCTCTCTCAGCCCTAGAAAGAAGGCAAGGGCAAACGACTTCTGAAATTCTTGCCAAGAAAACTGCAGGGACTAGGCCAGTCAGTTGCCAAGAGTCAACACTGAGTTGAAGGTGCGCCTGTTCAAACACACACACACATAAAGGCAGTAAGAACAAGGCCAATTCTTTTGCCATTTGCTTTGTTTAAGACCCAGAGTGGGGAAGTAGTTAAGGAATCAGACTGGAGCCTGGTTTTAGACTACCCTCAGCCAAGGAAGTTCACTGGGTGACTTTGAGCCAATCATTCTTTCTTGGCCCAATCTATCTCACAGGATCGTTGTGGAGAAAAAGAGAAAGCGCTGTCTATGCTGCCTCAAACTCCTCTACAAAAGGTGGAATATTATTTGAAGGCAAATGTCTTCTCTCCCACATGAAATAACGGCATCACAGATCTTGAAATCGGTTTATACCTCACAGACAGCACAAATAATCGTTGATGGAGATTTAACCAATCCATGTGAGATACAAAAAGGAACAAGACAAGGTTGCCCACTGTCCCCTCTTTTGTTTATTTTAGTTCTTAAAACATTGAATAGAGGCATAAGACAGGATGAGAGGATCGTGGGTGTAAAGATTAAAAAAGAATTATATAAGTTAAGAGCTTTTGCACTTGACTTGATTTTGGTTTTGGTAGATCCTTTAAAGGGAATTGAACTTCTAATGAGTAAATTAAAAGAATTTGGGGCATTATCAGGTTTCAAGACGAATAAACAGAAGACAAAGATGTTAACAAAAAATGATGATACAAGATCAAACAGAATTGATGAATAAAACAGGTTTTAAGATTGAGAAAAAGGTAACATACTTGGGTATAACTATAACAAATATGAAGTGTATGTTATTTCAAAATAATTATGTTAAGACATGGAATGAAGTTTAAAAAGATATGTCAAGATGAGATAAACTACAGTTGTCACTGTTGGGTAGAATTTCTGTGTTTAAGATGAATGTTTTACCTAGAATGTTATTTTTGTTTCTGTTTTGACAACTGATGTACCATTTAAACAATGGCAGAATGACATATCTAAATTTGTATGGCAAGGGGAAAAAACATGAATTAAATATAAAGTACTGCAAGATGCAAAGGAAAGCGGAGGGTTGGGTCTACCAGATTTGAAATTATACTTTGCTGCCTGTTTGGCTTGGATGAAAGAGTGGACGTTGTTAAGAAATAGAAAGCTATTGGAGTTAGAAGGACATGATTTGAGATTTGAGTGGCATGGATATCTTTGGTATGACAAAGCTAAGGTTAATGTAGATTTCATAAATCATTTTTGTATGAAATGGAAAAAAATGCATTTATCACTTGTGGTTTTGATGATTAGAAAAAAACTGGATAATAGAAAAAAGTGATTTTTTTGTAATCATAGAGTAAGAGATAACTTTGTAATCATACTTATATTTGCTGCAAAGGAAGTTGGAAGTTTCTTCCTTCTATTTCTTTTTATTCTTTCTTCCTACACTTTTGTTTGTTTTTCTTTTTTCTTCCTTTCTTCCTTTGTTCTCTTTATTCTGTATTAGTTTGTGTTAGTTTTTATGTTCTCCTTAAAACTTTTAATAAACTTTATTAAAAGAAAACAACTCTATTGGGGTGACTTGTCCCACCCTTAAGAGTTGTTCCTTGAAAATATCTGAAATATAAGAGTCAGTCCTTACTGGAACTTAAGTATGGTGCTGAAATATGCAAAGGCTGGATTGCTGGTGTATCTTGCCTTTTATGCTTAAGCTATGGAACTATAAATATAGTTCTTGTTCTGCAAAAACTATTGAGAATCATCTTGGTTTCTCTCTCCCCTCCCACCCCTTCCTACATGTGTCTTTATCGGTATGTATTCATCTATCTCTTTTACGGCAGGAGCCTGAGAATCTACTTTCAAGTCACACTTAACACTTAATACCTGAGCAAGTTTAACTACGTGCTTTTCTTCATTCTGCCTTTTCTCCAAATATCAGAGCGTTTCTTCTTACATATTCATTAAAAAAACAAAAACAAATCTGCAGAGATATTTATGCTGAATCTGTAACTAAATTTCCTGTTGCTGTGTATAAGTTTGGCTAATGTGATTGTGCCTAATCAGACAGATGCCAGTCTGCTGATGCAGTCGGCAATCAAGCCGAGATGTGACTGTACTAAAAAAGCGTATAAAACATTTGGGCCATTGTTGAAATATTAAAAACATACTGTTTTGCCAAGTGTGAGATAGGGAGAAGAAATCCCAAACTGCACAGCTGTTGTTTTGAGAAAGAATTTCAAATGGTTCTGGGGTGGGAATGGGGAATCAGTGTTAAAGAAGAATTTAGAATCACTCAATCACTAAATTTTGGTCGTGGCAGGCACATTTGCTCCATCCTGAATCCAAATCAGATCCATAATTATAAACATTTTTGACAAGAAAAGTCAGAAAAGAGTTTTGTTAGGGATATGTTACAAAGTGCGGTAGGTTGCAACGATTTGAACTGCAGGACAGCTTTCTCTCAGAATAAAGGCAGGAGATAAATGCCCAACAATGTGACTCTAGGTCAGTGTTGTCCAAACTTGGCCACTTGCTGGCTGGGGAATTCTGGGAGTTGAAGTCCACTCATCTTAAAGTGGCCAAGTTTGGACAACACTGCTCTAGGTGGAATGCAGCATAAAAAACAAATCAAAACATAAAAAACATATCAAAACATATAACAATAAACAAATTCAGTATATAAATAAAAATCTCAAATATAAGATGGTGACCAAGCACATAACAAAACAACCAAAAGGGAACTCTCACTCAGCTGGCCCCAAATGCCTGGGGGAAGCACCACCTCTAAATGGTTTTGCAGGCCATTATGTTGTTCCTAACTAGGGAACTAGTTTTGCCTAGACTGTATCCACACCATCACCAGATATGTTGAAGAGTCACCTGGATATTAAAGGACTCCTTCCCCACAAACACAATCAGGAATAAGGAAAGGTTTTAGATCTTAAATGGGTGTTTTTTATTTGTTTGTTGTCATTTTGAGTCAGTGTTGATTCCTGGCAACTGTCTAGACAAGTCCCTGCAGTTTTCTTGGTAAGGTTTTTCAGAATGGGTTTGCCACTGCCTGCTTCCTAGGGCTGAGAGGGAGTGACTGGCCCAAGGTCACCCAGCTGGCTTTGTGCCTAAGGCGGGACTAGAACTCTCGGTCTCCCAGTTTCTAGCCTGGCGCCTTTAACCACTACACCAAACTGGTTCTCCTTAAATGGTTGTAGGAGGTAAGAAAAACAAAAGAGAATTTATTGTCTAAAAGGGAAAACACACTCAAATAGAAGGTTGCTGGCTGAAGTAGCTTGAGAAGAAGTCAATTCAGGGTTCATCAAAGGTAAGCCACATTTCTAAATTGGTGCTTCTTTGTGAAACCTTTGACAGAATATCATACCTACTGGGGCTGCACTTGGCCTACTTATGGATGGGTCAAATTTTTTACTTTATTTACTTAATTTTTTTTAAAAAATATTTTATTTCATTTATACTCCATATTTCTGTTCAACTGAACACTTGAGGTGGCTAACAGCATTAGAAATATATATGATAAAAATGGAAAAGTAAAAAAGAAGTCTTAAAACTTAAGAGTAAAAACATTAGCAGGTAAAGTCCTGATGGTAGAGATGTTCTTCTAAAGGTGGAAGGGATGGAGACCAACCACACCTTACAGGGCAACTCAGTCCATGCCTTAAGAGCAGGGCAGGGTCAGACTTCCTCCTGTGCACCCAATGAACAGGTATCTGCAGGTAGGAAAAACTTTAAAAATATATCAGATGTGACAGAAAGCTGCTGATAGTTATCTTTCCAAATGTGCATATTTATTTATTTATTTTACAACATTTCATATTGCTTGTCTTTCATTGCTAAACAAACAAACAAACAAGAAGCAGGATAGTCATATCATTATAAAATCAAGTAAAAATAACAATAACGCGTAAGTATGAAATTCAGGATATGTCACTTTTCCAGCATCCTATTCTGGGACCCAGGGCCTGATGGAACATCATTCTTTTCAAGCGGCATCACGAATTAGCTAATGGTGGCACCAGTTTAATCTTAGGATGGTGAATATTCAAGAGCAAGGTCATCCCCACTGAGAGATTTTGTTCAAGGACAGTGCATTTAAGAGGGCCTCTGCAGCAGATCTAATTCATAGGCCAGATAATAATAGCAAGTGCTGTTTCCTTTCCCATGCCCTAATTTATTTAGATTAGCTCATAGAAGTCAAGATTTAATCAAACATGTTTTTGTTGCATAATTAGACTGCCACCTCTTTCCTCATCACAATCTCAACAGCTCTGTGTCAGGCAAGCAAGCCATGGTCATTTCTATGTGGGTCATAGCTGAACCCACAGCATTTGAATTAGGCCAGAACAGGTGCTGAACATTTAGTTCACTCTGATTTGCTTATTCTAATGCAATATTCATACACACATTTCTTCATAAATCAGACAAATACAAATCAGTCAATCAATCAGACAAATACCTAACTGATCCAAGAACTCTGGGCAACTAAGCCAACTGGATGACAGTGAGAGTGTTGTTGACAAAAGTCTCGGTCCCACCAAACACTATTGTGCACAATTGTGTGTACTGGAAGGGTTCTTCGGTACCTCCATTGCATCCTTGAGTAGCTGTCTAGCAGAGCTTTTCCAAGGTGTGAGGGATTTAGTGCATCTATCACAAGAAAGAGTGTTTTATATCCCTTGGGTGCCTGCTATAATAAATTTAGTAGAGCTGTGCAAAGCTTCAAGGCATGAGTTTACTCCAGTGAAGGTTCATGCAAAGCATCCTTTCCAAGCTGTTCCACTTCTAAAAGCATAGAGGCCACATGCTTTCACTACACCTTGTTCCAAGTCCCCCATCCGGTTATTTCTAGGAACCAGAAGAGGCTTTTATACACATGCAGACATCTAACTACTGAAGTTGCAAAGTACCAGGTGAAGTTACAGCACAGCCACTTTGCATAAATGTAAATTTGACAGAGGTCTTTGAGGATAAAATCACCCATCTTCATAACGATTTAATTGCTGCCCTAAGAAGAGTTTCAAATCAAGTGCCCAATTCACTGTCCTATCCAGTTTTATGGGGTCAGATCCAGCTTTTGTGGCTTAAGAATATGGACAAGATGCTTGTGGTAGTTCACCATAGCATCTAATCTGTTTGTTCCCAACATGACTGATTTGAAGCAACTTTGGGGGTCTGTCTGAGAAGGTCCAGAAAGTAATGAATGAGTGGTCCTTAAAAACCCTCTCAAACCCAGAAGATTATAATAACTGGTTGTGTTCCTTTCTTGGAAAGATGATAAAGAATATGGTAGCAATGCAGTTACATGGACTCTTGGAGGATGCTGATTATTTAGATCTATTGTAGCCTGGGGTTTGCCACAGATATGGGACTAGATGGGTTTTAAGATAAGTTACCTTAACTGGAAGAAGATAGACTGAGTAAGTCTGCTATTCTTATTGGACTTTAGCAGGCATCTATCTGGGCCAATCCAGTAGTAATGTATGGCTGTGAGAGCTGGACCATAAAGAAGGCTAAGCGCCGAAGAATTGATGCCTTTGAACTGTGGTGCTGGAGAAGACTCTTAAGAGTCCCCTGGACTGCTAGGAGATCAAACCAATCAATCTTAAAGGAAATCAACCCTGATTGCTCATTGGAAGGATTGATACTGAAGCTCAAGCTCAGATACTTTGGTCACCTAATGTGAAGAGAGGACTCCTTGGAAAAGACCCTGATGCTGGGAAAGATTGAAGGCAAAAGGAGAAGAGGATGGCAGAGGATGAGATGGTTAGATAGCATCACTGAAGGAATGAGCATGAAACTGAGCAAACTCAGGGAGGCAGTGAAGGACAGGAAGGCCTGGAGCGATATGGTTCATGGGGTCACGAAGAGTCGGACACGACTTAACGACTGAACAACAACAAATCTGGGCCAACTCTGTAGATAAAGGTTTAGGAGCACAGATATGCAGTGATTTCACATGAAGCAAGCGAAATCTGAGAATAGCATTGGGAGAATGTAAGATGGCTATCTGGAGATCTTCCTGCATGGTACCATGAGATACTATTTTTTTCCCCCAATGCTATTTAATATCTTTATGAAGCTACTGGGTACAATCACTGGGTGATTTAGGGCAAGGCATCACTTTTATGCTGATGACAGCCAGTTCTATTTCTGAATCTTAACCAGAAGAGCCTGTGAATAACCTAAACCGGTGCTTGAATGACGTGGTAGAATACATGAAGGTCAATAAACTGAACCTGAATTCTGGTAAGACAAAAACACTGTGGGCAAATGGCTCTTGAATGCAGGAATTAGAGGAACTGACTGCTCTAAATCAGTGTCTTCTTCTAAAAAAAAACAGGTTCACCATCTGGAGATGTTCTTGGATCCATATCAGCCCTTCAATAGACCAGGTCAGGGAACAGACAGTGCAAGGATTACGGGAATGCTACTTTATTGTTGCGGGGTATAATACCAGAATCTTGAAAGCCTTTCAGAGTTTCTGTCTGTCCCCTCTTATACCAAACAGAATAAAAGCAGGGTTATTTTGGGTTTCTTTCTCACCCCTTCTCCTTTCCAGGACTGAGTTGTCTCTTACGTTCCTTGTTTCTGTATTTTTTTTTTTTCATCAAGGTTATCTCTGCATTCTCCATCACTGTCAGTGGAACCCAGGTGACTTTTCTGACAAGGAGGCCAGCTATCCTGTTAGGGTAGTACACCAACTGTGCCTTTCCTTGAATACAGATCGCTTGGTTGCATTTGATGCTTTAGAAATCTCAAGACTGGGCTATTGTTTATTTTATTATTATTTTTAATGGTGAAATATAGAAAACAATAATACCAACAGGGGAAGAAAAGATAAATGTTTGTTGTACACTGAAGAATATTTTTTAAAAGTGTATGTATGTTTGTGTGTGATTGAGAAAAACATTTTTCCAGCCATTAATTCCACCCAATTATTCTATCTTAGTGGCTCATTTTTTTCTCTGTGTTGATTTCATTCTATTTTTACCTTGTTTTTATACAGTTTTAATTCTGTCTTTAACTCATTTATTTTAAAATTATGTTGCAGCTTTTACGAACTGCTTTGGGATTTTTTTATAAATCAAGAAGCAGTATAAAATGTTTCCTACAAACCAATAAAAACTATTGAAATGTGGATCAAAGGGAAACTAAATTGAAATATGTTGTGCTATATTTGTGCTATACTGCTAATAGAAATTCTGAAATGGAATAATTCCTAGAAAGACAGAATATTCTTAGTTTCATGAGGTGCTTTTCAACACTGCCATTTCAGAACAATCATTTTAACAGAGTTCTGAATAGAAAATAGGATATCCTTCTACCCCACCTCAACTATCAACAGTAACTGCAGAGGCCGATGTGGATGCTACAGGGACTGTGGCTGTACAATGTGGTTGCTCACGAAACCTAAGGGTACTTTTACAGGTAAGTACTTCTCTTCACACTGGTAGAAATATCAAGTCAGTTAACACTGGATAAATGTTCATAGCTTACTTACTGTTGATGCCTAATTATTCCTGACCTTCAGGTATCTCGTCATGAAACAAGTAGGGAAATCATGCAAAGTGTGGTGGCTTCTGCAGTGTTTTCCAACCCCTCTACCACCAGAGGCCATAAGAGGTCTCTGTATTTTCTTCTGTGTCATGAAGTGATATGCTGCACTTCTGTGTGGGAGGGTGTGTGTGTGTGTGTGTGTACATGCACAGGGGAGGGGCTTAGAATGGAGCACTTGCCAACTTTCCAAGCAACTGCCCAAATGCCTCTGCCTTTGGGATGCACTGGAAGAATTTGGGGAATTTTTTTTCCACTGTAGCTCCCAATCTGTTACATCCCATTTCAAATCTGATTTTTCTTCAGCTGGTTCCAGCCACACCAACTTTGGTTCCATTCTGCTCTGTTTTCAGAAGGATCCTGGGGAGGGGCAAGCAGACAAAGTCTTAAGCTACTTTACTTTACTAATCCAATTTATATGGCCACCCACCTATTAAAGAAATATTATTTCTAATGTTCTGTTTTGTAGGAAAAATAAAAATGATGCCACATCATACTATGAAAAGAGAGAAAAAAACATCAAGAACAGACAAAACAAAATTGCATAAGATATTCTGCTGTTAACAAATTCCCCAAGACGGCTAAGAAAGAAATAAAAGGAGAAAGAATATCAATGAAAAATGAGAATTACTAAACAAATTAGAATGTATCAGCCAAACTTTAAGTGCCAATCACATAAATCTTAATAACCTGATAGAATAAAAAAGAATTTCAAGGGAAGAAGGGTAACTTAGCAAATATCTTCAACAATTCTTTCCATGCAGTCTTGACTAAGGACAGGCATGAGAGCAGAGCAGAAGTTGGTTCCAGGGATTCTTTAGCTTCATATTTTCCCTGGAATAATGCTGAATGGGGCCATATGTCTATCATTTCTCTTGAGCTTCTTCATTGGTTATGAGATTGGTAGGGTGACCCCAAGCCAAAGCTATCTAAGAACCTCAATAAGAAACCAAGTTCTTAAAACAGAATGAAGAACATATGTGATATCATCAGCTAGCACCCCAATTTATTCCCAGTAACTCACACCCTTTGTAAGTTCAGCTACTTGTACAGTCTATGCTGGAACCCTTGAAGCTGCAGAGCATCATCAATCAAACTGCCCCCCAAAGGTGCCTATGTTTATATAAATCTAAAACGGGCAGTTATATTGGCGATGGGGAACAATTTATTTACTTGGCTTCCAAAGCATACAGCGATGGCATAGTGACATCATTAGGATAGAGCTGAAATTTTCAGGGTTTTGGGGGTTTTTTTGCAGGGGGGGGGAATGGAGGAAACTTAAGGAAGAGGAATTTTGGAGAGCCAGGTTGGAGTATGAGACAAGTGGTTCCCACCCCAACCTAAAGCCAACAATGAAGGTAGAGTAGAACTTTAATAACCATTCCTGTTTTATCAGCCACTCTTTAAAACAGTTTTTGAAGGCTTCTTAAACAGTTTTAGTGCTAAGGCTTTTTAGCCATGAAACTTTTTACTTATCAATGTATTGCAGTATAGGGAGAGCTGGAAGGTTATATTACAAGTCCACCATTCTTCTGCCCCTTAGTAGTACTTTAAATTTCAGTAACAGTCATTTAAACTCCACAGTCTTCAGCTGTTAAGATTTAATTTGTACTCTACAGAGACCCTGTTAAATGGGAAGTTCATAATGCCTTCACATTTTATTCTGAAATTAATGTTATCCAGTGCACTTGTAACCATCCTTTTGTGATATGGCAAGATGCTTTTTTCATATGCCACGAATATTCAAATGTGCTTCCTTTGGTTGTTACCTTTCACTTTATCAGTACTAGTAGAAAATAAGGATGGTGCTACTCCATTCTGTCATGCTGTCTTTGCATTCATCAATGAAACATCAGCTCTTCTCCCTGGCCTCTTCCTGGGACCTACTACAGTATACAGCACCTTGGATCAGTCCAAGCCCATTTTGGACATTCATGTTATTGCTATTCCTCTCTCAAATTTATAGCTGTTATTATAATGATTGTAAACACATATTTTCACAACATATACCATTTTTAATGTCATTTATGCTACTAGTCCTGTACAGTCTTTTTTCTATGCAACTACTCCTTATATGCATTCTTTTTCTTTAAGCAATTTTACCTAACAAATATTCTTTTCCATACAGTAACTAGGACCTAAGATGAGATTTTAGCTAACTTTCTTTAAAATATGCTGTAACTTTTTCCAAAATCTGCTAGCTCGTGTGTGACACTTTCTTGTAAAGAAAATAGAAAACCACCTTCCATTCATTGTTGCCATCCATGGAATTGCAGAGTCTGCTTTGGTGGAGTTGGGACAGATGCTTGAATTCCTACCTCCTCACCCAATATTTTCAAACCTGCAGCCAGTCTGGAATGTTTCCGTCCTTTATTCATTAATCTATCCCATCAGTCACCCTTTGTTTCCAGTTTTGTTTGTTTGTTTGTTTGTTTAATATAACTAAATTTCATGTAATTCCTGCACTTTTGGTATTCACACACTGCTCATGGTGGTTAACAACACTTAAAGTCAAGACAGAATTTATTTTTTTAAATGAGAGCAAGACAAAAACAGAACGAAAACATGGCTTTTTTAATAAAAAGCAGATGCCATATTAACATGCACTAAAATCTACGCTTGTACCATGGAACAAATGGTTCTAAAATAGAAAGGTCTCACTGGTTGCTGAAAGGCCAGACTGACCTCCTTAGGTGGAAGCTGAACATTTGACGGGCAACCATTGAGAAGTCACTTTCCCTTGAGTGACTGATTGGAGCTTATCCTCACTTGGCACATTGAATTTAATGGAATTTATTGAATTTGTCGGCTGCCCTGTTCCAGAGGACTCTGGGTCACTTGAAAAGGTCCATCCCAATAAAGTAGTATATTGTTGGGCTGGAAGGAACTGACAAAAATATGGTTTGCCAGGGAGTCTGAGGGAAAGGACTCTGAATAAACCCTTAAAAGAAAGTCCACCAGGGTTACTTTGTCTGTTTGGTGACAGAAAGAGCCACACAACAGAGAGAAAAACAAGTCTTTAGAGCTTTCCTAATCATTTAAAAAAGTTAAAAGTAAGGAATAAATAAATGACAGAGACTCATAGGGCAGGTTAGATACCACCCACCTCCCATGAAAACTCCACACTCCACATTTTCTTTCCACAAATCAGAAAACTATACTAAAAAGTTAAACAGGGAAGAATAGGAGATTAATAGGGCTTTGTCTTGTATGATCTTGGGACAGTTTTAAGAGAATAAAACCTGGTGATTAAGAAAACATGATATTACCTTAAAATGAAGAAAAACCATCCATAAAATTGCTCAAAACAGTTCTCCAAAGAATGAGGGGGGAAACACCACCAAATCCTTAGGTATAAGCGTGATAGGAAAAAAAATGGTCTGTCAGATTTTTAACGAAGCACGAAAAAGAAAGGACGTGCTCCACTGCTTCTGCATGTCCATTTAAACAAGGGCAGATTTGTTCTGGATTCAGAATTTAAGGCGACCCTCATTAATGTCTGTAGGTGAGCTGTTAAATCTGGCTAATGAGAAAATTCCTCTATGCTTATAAGCTGTACATTCACTTAGGTAATTTTTATATTATCAGTTACTTGGCCAATTACTCATCCCTTTCCTTTCTAATAGATTATATAAAAATACTTACATTCCTATAGTCCCTTTCCTATAATAATTTCTATAATAATTAGGAATTGTTAACCAAAATCAGATTAGATATGTGTCAGTATCCCTTATTAGTTGTTATAAAATGGCTTCAACTTGATCCATATGCATGCTGGACAGAAAAATTCACCTAAAACGTTTTCCTGACATTTGTTAACAAAGTGGACATTAATTAAGGAGATAAGATAATTAACAATTGAAAAATAAAACTGGATTCACAAATTCAAAATATTTAAAGTAAGAGGTCATGCTTGTAGACTAGAAGCGAAACTAAGATTTTATTTCCTGCTCTGTGAGAGATATGGATGTTTGTTTGGAATTGGGCCACTCTTTATTTAAAAAATAAAGGTTTAAAAAATAAAGGTTTAAGTTTCTACTAAAATAGGGTTTGGTTTGTGCTCTCTATCTTTCTTGAGAATTAGATTCAGCTTACAATTTTGTGATCCAATTTAATATTGCCCATATTTTTAGCACCGTTTCCACACAGAGGCTGACCATTTGGTCAACACTTTCTTAAGTTGTTTTTTAAAAAAAAAAAAAAAAGCTTCTTTTTTCATTGTTTCTGTGTCGAAATATAACATGTCAAGGTAAATAATTCTTAACATTTATTCTGCTCTAGCCTGAAGCCAAGAAGTACATTGACCAATTTAATGTGCCATGTCTGAAAACCTGGGGTAGAGTCAGTCTTTAGACAGCTGTGCTGTAATGGATTAGGCTAGGCCATTTTAAATAAGGCCTAATGGAGGCAAAGCTCTGATTTAATTATTCTAAAATGCCAAGATTATCAATATAGCTTCCTATTTTGTAGAAGCTTTAGACATCAGTGTAAAACAAATCTTAACCAAAAGGTTAGTTCTGCTCCTGCCAGATTCTCACATCACTGGGCTGAAGAGTAATCCATCCTAGGAAATAAAACAAATTTGAATTCTCAGGAATTTGAAAAGTTCATTGCAGTGTATTCATGAGAAGACAGGGACAAACACTAGGAGGAATGATGCCCACTCAGTATTGGCCCTTCCCTGGAAAGTGGGAGGAGACAGGGGTTGCCTTTGCTTTCTAAACTTTAAAAGATGACAAGGAAGTCATATTTTTTTCCTATTACTTTAAAAAAAAAACCATGGTATTTTACAGTCATGATAAACTCTTGAAAACAGAAGGCATTTCCTGACTCCAGCCTTGGTGTAGGGCCAGTGGAGGCTACGGGGACTGGGTCTTGCATGGTTATCTGGGAAGAGTTCAATCCTGTTGAGCCTGAGGAATTGGACAGAGTTCTTGTGGCTATTGGTTCGGCCACCTCTGTATTAGACCCACACCCTTCCCAGCTGGTTAAGGCTGCCTGACAGGGGACAAGTGGTTGAATTCAGGCAGTGGTTAATTCCTCCTTGAGGGAGGGGATGGTCCCACTGGCTCTTAAGGAGGCAGTGATCTACCCCCTTCTCAAGGGGCCATTCCTCAACCCAAGTAGTCTGGACGGTTTTCATCCAGTCTCCCTTTTTAGGGAAGGTTGTGGAGAAGGTGGTCGTATTGCAGCTTCAAAGGACTCTGGTGAAACAGATTATCTAGACTCTTTCATTTGGGATTCAGGCCATGGTATGGGTCTGAGACAGCATTGATCGTGCTCCTGGATGACCTCTGGTAGGAGCGGGATGGGGGTAGTGTGTCTATCCTTGCTCTTCTTGACCTCTCAGCAGCTTTCGATACCATTAGTCATGGTATCCTTCCAGACCAGCTTCAGGAGATAGGGGCGGGCAGAATAGTGTTGTGCTGGTTCTCTTCCTTCTTTCAAGGCTGGTTCCAGTTGGTGTTGATAGAGGGGGAGAGGTCTAGTCTGCAGCCCCTGCTCTGAGGGGTGCCGCAGGGCTCAGTTCTCTCTCCCCTCCTGTTTAATATTTACATGAGGCTCCTGGGTGAGGTCATCCAACAGTTTGGGGTGAGGTATCACCAGTATGCTGATGATACCCAGCTTTATATCTCCACCCCAGGCCACCTGAGTGATGCTGTGGATGTCCTGTCCCAGTGTCTGGAGGCTGTGGGGGCCTGGATGGGGCACCACAGGCTTTGGCTCAACCCAAGCAAGACTGAGTGGCTTTGGATGTTTCGACCTTCCGGTGCCAGCAGTTTCCCCTCTTTGGTTCTGGATGGGGTGGCACTGCCCACTCTGCCTGATTTACTGGGTGAGCAGAAACAATTAGAAATAATTTCTGTAATAAAATGACCTTTTATCACTCAACGTCACATGGACAGAATTGTGTTTATGTCTTGCAGAAGGAACAATGACATTTGGCAGTTTCACGAATAACCATCTTTTTCTAAATTAAATTCATTTGTTTTTCTTATGGATAGACTTAGACTTTTTTTTCATGTCATACTGTTTCTTGCAGAGGTACAATCATCTGTTGAAACCACTGGGACTACTGTCTTGGTGGGAAAAGAATTAAGGGTTATTTCTCTCTGGGCTAAAGATCTCCATTGCTATAAATTAGCATCATTGACCAAAACTATCTCTCAGATGATAGCTTCTTTCAGTAGATATTTTGCATTTCATCTTCATTTCAGAAGCTTAATTTTTAAACCCTTTTCCTTTCTTGCAGCATTTACTGATGCTCTGTGGTGCGACGGGCAGCTTGCCTGGAAAAAGAGATTTGTTTATGTGAAGCTGCATAAAGAAATTGCTGAAGGATTGTGGTTGCTGTATGAAAGAAGACATTAAAAAATTCTTTTATTCTTTTAAGCCTTGTGCGTATAATCCAGTTGCAAAAGAGGCAATTTGGAGAATGTAAACTTCTGACCTAGTAAGTTGAATAAGGCTCATCAGACAAGTAATTTAGTAAATTTTTTGAATTTTGCTGCCTCCCTGTCAGCACAAAAACGAGATTTTTAAGCACCTGTAAATCTCAGTATAAATGGCTAGTGAACTGTTTTTAAATTCCAAGGTCACAAATTTTATAGGTCTGATATAAGTGATTTGATTTTGTTAAAAATATGCACAGCATTTGTAGCATTCTATAGCTCTGAATATCTAAGCTTACATTTTAAATGTAGAGAAGTAAAAACAAAAAACAACAACAAAAAGAACACTCTGAGAATTCACACTGAAGGGTTCTTGCCAAAACTTCCACCATTGATCTCTAGAACCCCTAAGCACTTCCTTCTCCTTATTTGCCTATTTGCAAGATCACTCCAGGCTTGCAAATAATTAAAGAACCAAGGAAAAGGAAATTGTAGTTGCCTTGTCATTTCATTCTGGATCCAGACTAGGCCCAGAAAAGTGGACAAGGCAAGATATGCAGTAACAAAGAGATGGAACCATTGAGGGAAGAAGATAATGAGATTGTTCAAGGTTCTCCCCAGAGTTTGGAACCAATATTTTTGTAGACCACAGTAAAAAATTTGAAGCCTTCCAGATGTTGGTAAATAATGGCTTCTATCTTTTTAACTATTGGCCATGCTGACTAGGGTTGCTGGCAGTTGATTCAGTAACTTCAGGAGGGCCATAAATTTTCCACCCCTGTTGTAGACTGTTGAATCTTTGATGGGGCAGAATGTTTCTAAAATTGAAACATCTTAATTAGAAATCAAGGAAACTAAGTATCAGATAGCCCTGTAAAAATGGGGATAATCATAAATTGATAAATCATAGCATATATAAATTCAAACTCAGGAAAGGAAGGAGATAATCTGATGGAATGGGATGAACCTATGAAATTCTAGGGATACCTGAACAAACAACACCCCATCCCACCCCTCTGATTATATGGCAGTTTTGAAGGAAGTTGAATAAAATCTATCCTCTGACAGATTTTATCCTTAAGTCATGGACTAAACAGTCAGGAAAAAGATCTGTCTACGCAGAACAGTGAAACTCTGGCTAAAGTTGTGATGAATGTATTGGTGTTGCCTCAATATAATAAAGGATCCATTGTCAAGAGCAGAAGGGCAGCTGAGTATACAATTGAACAGGTTCATGGAGGAAGAAAGTTTATTCCCCTCCCACACTATTTTTCTCTCTGTGTGTCTGCCAAAATTTATGTTCTGCCAACTCTTCCAATTCTAGTCAGTTTATAACATATGAGATAAAACATTAATAAAATCATAGCATCCCAGGGTGCTAAAGGTACTGGCAATATGACTCAGAACCACTGACGGTAATATTTGAGAACACTCCTGGAATACAAGGGAAGTGCCAGAAAATTGGAGAAGAGCTAACATTGTTCCACTCTTTAGAAAATGAGGGAAAAGTGGACCTAGGAAATTATAGACCAATCAGCTTGACTACAATGCCTGCAAAAATCTTTGAAAGATCATCAAGCAGTAGGTTTGCAAACACTTAGAAAGGAAGAAATTGATTATTAAAAGCCAGCGTGGGATTTTTAAACATAGGTCATCCCAGACAAATTTTACTGCATTTTTTTTGACAAAATGACTAAATTACAAGACACGAAAATACTGTGGATGTGGTGTACATAGACTTCGCTAAGCCATTTGATAAAATTGATCATAGCCTATTTCTTGACAAAATGAAACAAGGTGGGATCGATGTTCCCATTACCAGATGCATTCACCTTGTGAATGTGCCCAGTGAATGGTTGTTAATGAATTTATGTCTACATGGAGGGAGGGATGCAGTGGGGTATCTCAGAGTTCTGTCCTGCGCCCAGTGCTCTTCAACATTTTTGTAAGTGACTTAGATGAGAGAACAGAAGAGATGCTTATCCAATATGCAGACATGACAAAGCTGGGAGAGGGGAGGGTTGCTAACACCTCATAAGAGGTGGTTCAAAAGGATTTTGGTAGACTTGAACATTGGGCCCTACCCAAGAAAATGTTTTTCAATGATGAAAAATGTGAAGTCCTGCACTTAACCAGATACACAGGTACAAAACAGATGGTATCTGACTCAGCAATAGCTCTTGTGAGAAGGATCTGGGTGTTCTTGTAGACCACAGATTAAGCATAAGCCAGCTGTGCACTGCAGCTGCCAAAAGAGCCAATGCAATCTGGAGCTGTATCAACAGAGATATGACGTTGAAATGATGGGAAGTTGTAATTCCACTCTGTGCTGCACTGGTTAGACTACAAGTGGAATGCTGTGTCCAGTTTTGGTCCACAATACAAGAAGGGTGCAGAGGAACTGGAAAGAGTGCAGCAACATAAATTGTGAGGCTTGGAGGCTAAATCCTATGAAGAATGGTTAAAGGAACTAGGCATGTTTATCTTAAAGAAGAGACGGCTAAGGGGAGACATAGCAGTCTTCCAATACTTGAAAGGTTGACAAGAGAATGGATTTATTCTCCATAGTGCCCAAAGGCAGAACAAGAATCAGTGGGTGAAAATTTTATAGAGAGATCAAAACTCCAAAGATGGAGCAATTTCCTGATTGTGAGAGCAATTAAAGCAGTAGAATAGCTTGCCTCCTGGAATCATGAGTCCGCCATCACTGAAGATTTTCAAGTAAATGTTAGACAGCCATTTGTTTGGGAAGGTCTTCCTACTCTGAGCAGGGGTTTGGATTAGAAGTTCTCCAAGATCCTTTCCAATCCTATGATTCTATGACAAAATGCATCAATGAACCTATTAAATAATACATTTATTAAACATTATAATTAAACCTGTACCTGCGATCAAACAAATCCAAATGCTCTCTTAAAGAGGACTGTTTTTTTCATCTTCCAAAACATCAACCTTTATTCATATACCTACTTTCAGAAATATATGAGAGAAAGTGAAGCAGTGAGTTCACAAGGAGGCAAACTGTTAGATTGTCAGTGTTATATTAAATATTGCTCTTTTTTAAGCAAATGATATTGCACTGCTTTTGAGCTCTTATTGTTGGTTCTGAATTGTTGAAATTCTTTCTTGGTAAATAGCTGTATCATTGGAAAAGGAGAGGGCAAACAAGTTCGAAATCATCTGATTGCATCAAAAACTTGAAGTCATAGAGGGCAATTCTGAGTTACTGTTTAACAAGGCATTTCTAATCCAGGAATATAACCCATTGACTTGGTGCAGTCTAGCCCCAGAAAAATTCATGTAGGATTGCAGCCAAAGATGAGTTATTTCATTTGAGTTCAGGGTCAATGGCTTCTAATATGGTTTCAAGAGTTCTAAAATGAATGAAAGATATTTTTTTTTTAATGTTGAAATCCTTTATTCTCAAATGCTCATAGCTGACAAACCCTTCATATATTGAAGTTCCTAGCTAAAGAATGTGTTCTCTTAGATGCATTAAAATACACTGTGATTTATCTAGATGTGATTTGCTGATAAATGATTAATATTCTTTGGGTGAGAATACAAGTTGTACTATGAGACTGAATTTGCCAGAAAGTTGGGGCTGTGATCAGGATTGTATGGGAAGTTGCCCATAGCATGAGTTTTTCTCTTTTTTTTAAATTGGAAAAAATACAGAAAGCAATACAAAACGAGGAAGACCACAAGTGTGATACCATCAATCATGGTATCCTTCTGGACCAGTTTGGGGGGGGGGGGGTATTCTTTTGCAGTGCTTTGCTTCCTTCCTCTGAGGCCAGTTTCAGTTGGTGTTGATAGCATAGGAGATGTCTAGCCCTAGGCTTCTTCTATATGAGGTGCCTCAGTGTTTGGCTGTCCCTGTCTACTCTTGTTTAACATCTGTATAAGAAACCACTGGGTGAGATCATTCATTGGCATGGGGTGAAATATTCATCTTGTGTGCCAGTTGTGCCTCTTCCTGGATCAGGAGGTTCTGTTCACAGTCACTCTTACCTTATCACTACTAATAACTTAGTAGTCACTCATGCTTCCTGCAATGCATTCTACATGTGGCCGTCCTGGAAGAACACTTGGAAGCTTCAGCTGATCCAGTTCACAACTGTGCATGCTGTTTTGGATGAACCAAGTTTCTCCCAGATTGCACACTTGTTGTGTGAGCTGTACTAGCTCCCAGTATGCTTCTGGGTACAACTGAAAAAGCTGATTATCAGGTCCTGCATGGCACAGGGCCAGGTTATTTGTGGGACAACCTTTTCCTGATGGTTTCTGCCCATTCCATCTGGTCTAATAGGGTAGGTATGCTCCAGGTCCCCTCTATCAAACAGTATCATTTGGTGGGACCTAGGGGATGTGCCTTCTCTGCTGTGATCCTGCCCTATGGAAGAGTCTCCCACCTGAAATCCAGGCGGTCATAAACTTCTTGCCTCCCAGAAGACTCTCTCTTGATATATTATGGTTGTGCTTTATGGATGTGTAGGTGTTATGTGTGTGTGTGCTGCCCAGGGTTATGTATTTAACATGGGTGGCCATATACATTTTCTAAACAAACAAACAAACAAACATCAAAAGAATGCCATTTAAAACAGTTTCTGCTTTATCACTTAAATATTGTTTATATTAAGCCAATAAATGATTATATCTGCTATTCCTCCCCATTCAAATGATCTTTTCCAGAGGTCTGGTCTGGTCTAGTCTAGTCTAATCTAGTCTATGCTATACTATGCTATTAGTAATATTGGGGGGGGGGTATATGAGTATTCTTTCTAAAAATTATTTATAGCATTGCATAAATGGCCTAGCCACTTATTTATTTAATAGCAAAAAGATCAGCAAGATTAGATACATGTTGTACAAGACATGATTCCTTATGGATAGTTGTACCCAACATGCAAAGCTGCTGCTTCTTGCAGAAACTTGATGAAACAGAATAAGCAGCCAATGTGGACAGTAGAGTCATGGACTTGGTTAGACTGGTTCACACATCACTTTATGAGTTATCTAGCGACAGATGAACAAACTTCACTGCAAATGTCAGATTTTATGTTTTCTTTTATAGAAAGCCAAGCAATAATGCTCTGTAGTGTACTTTCCATTGCCTGTGAATTTATTTGACTATAAATAATGTGATATTTGCTAGGGAAGGGACATAGCTCAGTGGTAGACCACATGGTGTTGAGTTAATTCTTGGTATCTCCAATTAAAATATCAGGTAACAGGTAGTCAGAAAGATTCTCTCTCTCTCTCTCTCTCTCTCTCTCTCTGTGTGTGTCTCAGAACAATGCCCAGCTAAATGAACCAACAGCCTTACAGAGTCTACGACGGCTACTTATGCTTATAATTTTAAATTATTTGGGAACTAGACCAGTTTGACCATTTCTAATAAAACAATGTATTTCCTGGAAAACCTTTAGATGAGTCTGCCTAAATACTGTAATAAAGCTGAGATGCTAGGGGTGTAGATGCTATGAGACCTATGGACAGGAGAATGAAATGAGCATGAAAGTTTACATGACATCTGTTTAAATGACAGGAAATTAGGGTTCAGAGATTTAGTAAGAGCTACAGGCCAAGCACACTAGGATATCTACAGTATCTCCATGGCCTTTGCACATAAAACCAGCACATTAAAGTGCAGTTAGTCTTTATGTAAGGCTTGAGCAGGAAGAGAAAGCTAGAAATTTTTACTTATTTCAATATTTATTCTTACATTGATATCCCTCCACAGTCCCAAAGGACTCTCAGTGGTTCACAGGTTATACAATAAAACAACAATTAAAACATTCATGGTTAGGGTAAAAAAATAGGAACATATAAAACATAATTAACTCCAGCAGCCAACTATGCCCAAACCCCACCAAAGATGGTATTGCATCCCAAACACCCTCCAGAAGAGCTCAGTTTTCTGCTCTTTTTGGAAGGGAGTTAAACTGAGAGGTAGCCTAATTTCCACCGGGACACCATTCCACAAGCAAGTTACTACGAAGAAGCAGTACCTGCACCTCCAAGTCTTGGCCCCCCACCTCCCCAAAGCGGAAAACCACCACCAGCTTTTCCCAGCAAGATCGAATTGGTTGGGCCAACTCTAGTGGTGAAAATGCAGTCCTAAAGATAACTTGGTGCCAAGCCATGAAAGTCTTTATAGATCAAGATCAGCATTTTAAACGGCACCCAGTAGCTTATCGGTAACCAGTGCAGGGACCACAGCAATTAACAACAGAGAAGGTTGGTGAGAAGACAGTTATCCCCAAGCAAAAAGCATGACTTCTTGTGGCACTGCAGAGCCCTCCTTTAACTTTGTAATAAAATTAGCTGGACGTTAATGTTGTGCTTTATATCTCACCATGGACTTACTCAACGTCTTTCCTGCTTCCTTCCAGCTAAACCATTCATCTCTCCTCTCATGCTGAGCTGCCCTTTGGTTCTTTTCATTTGACTCTCCCCATTTCTCATACGGATGTGATATTTGTACTTGTGCCAGATCTAACCTTTTGATTCCCACACCCTGTGAGGAAGGGTAAGCAGATACCAGCCAAGATGCATTGTTGAGAAGCTGAGCCGGGCCCCATCAGCCTTTCATCTGTAAGGGAAATCCTCTGTTCTGTTGCACGTTGATTCAAGCCCAATGTCACCCAACAGCTCCATCACTATGGCTGTCATTTGCCATCCCAGAACGACTGCTGCTGCTGAACATGTTCTCATTCATTATCTGAGAGGAGGGTACTGAAGGTGTCATTCACGCATTATCTGAGAGGACAAGTGCTCTCATACTTCCTAGGTCTCTTTGAGAGGCCATGCAGCAAAAAGCCTATCCATTAACACCAATTCCCAAATTACTTCCTATTCGGGGGGGGGGGAGGGGGTTGGGAATCAACCCCATGCAGCTGGGCAAGATCAAAGAAGCCAGAACTACCCAGAATTCGGTAAAGTATCTTTAATGCTAGTCTGGGGTAAATACAGAATTGTGGGAACTGTAATAGGACTTTCCCAACTTCATTTACAGTGAGTTGACAAAAGCTTATTCTTTGAATGATTTGAAATGTTTCTTCCCATATTTTTCCCCATCTGGGTTAAGTGACTACTTATGAGATAAGCTGTCAGTTGTCCTGCATGCTGTCTTTTGATGGTTTATGTCTACATTCCCTTCCCTTCCTTTCCCAGCTTCCCCACAACCTGTGGAGCTGATGAAACCAAGGGAGGAGGAGGAGGAGATGCGATCTAACCTAACTAATCTTTCCACCTGAGTTTGTAAACTGTAACAATTGCTGCACATCATTGCTGTGAAGTTTTCACCTATCTGGATAAAAAAACTTTATGGGAATATGAATGTTTAAACCAACAGTAAATATGCATGCTTAAGCCCTTCAGCCATTTAACATGCAAGTAGGTGAATGGTATGATCCCCTGGGTCATTGCCAAACTACTGTACCATAGCAAGGGCTTGTATGTAATTTGAAGTAGCAAGGTGTTTAACTCTTCCCCACCACTTTCATCTTCTCCTGTAGCCCATTCCCTTTACTGTTTTTGTGTTCGGCAATATAAACATGCATCTGGAGTCAAGGCTGAAGTAAAGAGATAGGAGGGAAAGGAGGCCAGAAAAAATTGAAGGCAGGGAATGAAGCTATTACCCCACGTGGCCCACTGTTTCTCTGTTACGAATTTACTCCTGCTGGTCATGTTGCAGCTGTTTAGAACATCGCTAGATGTCTAGTTGAGTTTCCATGTGAAATGAATGGCTCCATCTAGATTGATAGATCTCTCTCTCTCTCTTAATTACATACCCTTCCTCAGAATGTTCTCAGCAACATAGAACATTTTAGATTCTTCTTCTTCAGAATGACCGGTTTCAAAAGCCAGCTTTACGCTTTAGTCCAAATTCAGATTCTGACTTCCCCAGGTCTAGATTCAAATTCTATGCACTCCGCTTTGCTAACTCTTTCTCAGCATGTGGAATACCAACCAGTGCGTTAGCATAGGGTGCCATACAAGTCTGACTGAATAAATACCAACATATAGGAAAGGAAGAATGATGGGACCAAGGAAACAAATAAGGAGAATAGTAAACAGAGGTGGCAACCAGTGACGGTTGTTTTTGCTTGCCTCTAGGATTCCCAACCCTTCTTCCATGGGGAGATTATGGGATACATCCACCCTGTGAGGAAAATCCATTTGCTTTAAGCCACCCTGAGCAGCCTGTTTCCACCACATGTTAAGATTTATGAGATATTCGGAACCAATGCCTGAGTTTCCCTTTTTTCCCCCAATTTGTATTTCATTTTCGGTCATTTCTTCTAAGATTGGAAACCTGACGGCAGGTACTATCTGACAAATATATGGGAACATTTTACAGACAAAAGGAGAGGAGAGGAGAATTTTTCTCATTGGCAAAAACTGCAGAAAAAGCAATGTTCCTACTTGGTTTTCAAAGAACCAGCCGAATCTTCAGTTTCAGGACTTTTAATTCTCCTTTGTGCATTTTGCTTTTTTGTAAGAATGGAATGGCTATATAGATAGTAAGAAAATAGTTATGTCAAGGAAGCTCACATGTTTAGATGAGCAAATCTCCAACATCGCCTAAAGAGGATATGACCTCAGACCCACAGACACAATATGATGGAACTTCACTAATACAGGTGTTTCACTCCTTAGTAGAAAGCATGCTACTATTCATTTAATGCAAACATGGCTGAGTGTTTTCAAAAGTCATTCAGATCCCCACAGAGAGACTCTTTATTTATCTACTAACTTACTTTCCTATGCAGCTACATTTCTGTGGCCTCTAAGTGACTTACAGAATGCCAAAATGTAAGGTCAAAGTCATCCAACAGATAAACACCAAATAATTAACCTACAGTGACAGTGACACCCCAGGGGTAAGCTAAGCCTCCACATCCCCAAATGCAGTCTTTACAGTCTTTTGGATTTTTGACAAGTTCCTCCTTGGGCTTATTGAGACAGCTGCTTTAACCAGCTTCCCTCCTGTCATTAAGTTGGCAGGGAGGCATGTTGACATACATTTTGCTGCCCCTATGGTGGAGCTCATAGTTTTTTATTGCAGAAGAGTTCCAGGGCAGCCATTGATGGATTCCCTGCTGTCCTTTCCCTTCCCACCTGGCACCAGCCTCTGGGCGTGAAGAACCACCAATTGTTCTTCTGAACATGTGGCAGGACAGGTTGGGAGACTCTAGGCATTCCCTCCTGGAGTCTTTCAGCATAATTTTTTTTAATCTAAGGTTTGATTTTTAATATTTATTTATGCATGTATGCATGCCATGAAAGTATAGATCTCTCAGTCTCCTGGAAGATGTGGAAGATCAAGAGATCAAAATTCCACTCAGAGACAATGCCCACAGACACCCTCTTCTCCTCTCTGCTTTTAAAATAAAAAGGTAAACTTTATGTGCAAAAAGAAAATGAATGATGGACCCTGAGAAACACTGACAATGTGGGAAGAAGAGAGCAACTTTGTTCTTTACCCAACTGACATTTCACCATTGTTGAACTTCAGCTCCTGGTGTGGCATGGCTCCAATCCCTCTTCTCCCACTGCTTCAGTTGCACTGATGCCTGGGCAAAAGCCAAGTACATTGTGCCCAAAAGTGATCTCAGCATTTGTGTGGTCCAATCCTAACAAAAAGCTTCCTTTTTCTCCATCTCCCTGGATCTTTGATGAGGACATCAGCTTTGGTGACCAAGGACAAATATGCCAGTTCTAAACACACCAGCCTGGAACAAGCTGCCCCATTCATTTGCATAGTAATTGCCTTCTCTGGATATGTGTAGAATCTTGCTGTAGTATCAACCTATCACTGAAAATTTACAATTGTTAGAGATTCACTATTGGTATTTCAGAGATGTGGGGGCTGGGTGTTAGAGAACTGATTCGAATGATACTGACTTTTCAGCATCTTATGACCCTTTATAGCACAAAGGGGCAGTAGGGAGTATATAGAGATTATAGGGTTTATTCTGTTTCCCCTCTTTATTTATAACTCTACCTGCTCTTTGTCTAAGAGATTGCTGATCTGAGATCACTTTCTTTTACTTTTTTCCCACCAACCCAGATACACACACATCAACCATTTCAGCTAATTTAGCTTTTCACCCAAACCTACTACGTGCAAAGAAATTAATTCAGATCAGGGAGGTGAGAAGAGAATGTGGAGATCGCCTTTTCCAGGCAATGCAAAAAATGGCCAGAACAAAATGGACAGGGGCAGTTTACTGCAGGCCAAAGCTGGTTTCTAATAATTGGTGCTGGAATCTGTCCAGACGTCATCCTTCCTTCCCTCCTGAAGCCAATACATTGCACCGTCCTGTACTGGTATCTGCTGATGACGGCTACCCAGCACAGGGGCACTGTCCAGAGAAGCTCATGGGGCATATCTGAACCATCAGAAGACAGTGGTATTCCATGCACTCTCCTGCCTGTCCTCTTCTGGTAGAATATAATGAGAGGGATTGTAGCTGAAGACATTCAAGCCATAAGAATGTCACTCTCTCAATGGAAGTTTCTTTGCTAGATGGGCAGCTGTATACATCTATTAAATAAACAAATAAATAGATTGAAAGAGCAATGTTCTCATGGCAGAAAGCCTACAACAGCACCCACATTTTCCTGGGAATGAGGAAGAAAAATAACAAAAATAAACTCTAGGAAAGATTTGATTTTATTTCTTTTTTGCTTTGGAAAAACCTACTTTGAAGAAAACCTGCACTTAATTGTAGATAGATATACCATAATTCTTCATCTTTTCACTAAATTGGCTGTGCAATTTGTCTCATCCATTGGAAATTGGAAGGAGCTGGAGCTCAGAGCCAAGCTTTCTGGGTACAAGTTAAGTGTAGTTTCCAATAAAACATTTCCTCCTTATCTTTATTTGGCAGCAATATTCCTCTTCCATACTCAAAGAAATAATACTTTCCTGGTCTCCAACATCTCAATGCAAACTTAACAAGCAGTGATTTACTGGCCAGATGCTTAAAGAAGGATGGGCTCAGTTGCTATAATTCAGACCTACACATGTATGCTGGACTGCATGAAAGTGAACAGCAACTTTTCCCATCTGGCTCCCTCCAGATGTGATAGACCACTGGCCATGTTGGCTGTGAATGATAAGCATTGTAGTCTAGCCCATCTAGTGGGCACCAGGGTGAGGAAGCTGGGTTATGACCATATGCTAAGAGAAATGTGCTGTTGTTCACATTGGGAATTAACAAGAATGTAATTTGCTTTCCTTCTGGCCATGCAAAAACTGCTGTTAAAAATATCATTTGAAACTGGTAGAAGGATTTCAGTGGTGAATAAATAAGCATTCACAACCTACCAAGAGCAGAACTTATCACCATCATCATCACCATCATCAAATCAAGTAGCAGGTGTGATCTTGAAGAGACAGAAAAGAAGTTAAGAATGCTTCCCCATTCTACCAGATGTTTAATGCTAATTGCCCAAACTTCTATTTTTCAAGAGAGGCTCTTCATTTCCCTTTGATCTCCTAGCCTTTCTTATCCAGAACATAAAATGCACCCCCTGTTTAAAGTCTACATATTTTGCAACCTAGCAACCACAATTTCAAAGGAGTTTCCACCAAAAAAAGAGGTGTAAATATGATATGACCTACCTTTAAAGCCTGGATTTGTTGAAAGTGTCCCTGTCAAGAAAGGTCAAGTACCTTATGCTGACCTTCAGATATTAAGTGAATGCACTGCAGCCACAACAGGGGTGGGGGGAAATATGCTTCTGCTTCTCATAATCTGGACATAGAACCAAGCCAAGATAAGTTTAGATGGTATCACTCAGCTGAGTCCAATCAGTAATGTCTTAAGACTCACCCAAAATGTGTGTGACCAACTAGGAAAAGCCAGAGTTGACACTATGCATTCTGTCCGGGAGACACCCATCCCTAACACTGTAACTGTGTCCCAGTCACAGATAATGAGTGTGTTGAAAACCCTGCCTATGATAGTCACTTCCATTGTACTTGAATTAATTTTCAGACACTGATGTGGGTCATGCAATTCATTACCCAAAGGTTTGCCTTTTGTTGGCTCCTCTGTACTGTATGTGATTCAAAAGAAAAATTAAAACCTAAGGCTGAAGACCGAATACATCTAGTGACAGAGGCCCTCCCCCTGTACCCTCAGGTTGTCAAAGAATGTTAATAAGGCTCTATTCCCATTTCTCTTTGGCATGTGATACCTTTGAAATCTTGCATGTTGAGTGCTAAGGTTGTAAAGAGGGCTGTAGGCAGATTTAACTGATCATACACACAAGTCCCCTTATGACTGCAAAACTAGATAAGGCAGGTTTTCTCAATAACAAGGAAGTACCTTCAATCGGTACACCTCCACCCTCTCTGCAGCCCTTGAGGTTCAGTATGTGAAAATCCACATACTCAGAGAATTGTAGATTGACTTGTGTGTGTGCCCTCATCCCCATCACACTTTCAACATTTATATGCCCCACTTGCACTCCTGATATCGTCTAGAATTTGGAGAAAGGCACGATTGGCTGGTAACAACACTGAACTGGAGAACTGCCATCAGAAGGCAAAGAAAAACTTCCAAATTTTGTTGTGGGTCACATTTTTCCATTTTTTTTTTCCTCCTGGGAAGCTGTTGGAAATCAGAAGGCTCTAGATTCTGTCTGCCAGAACATAGAGCGTAACACTGTATTAATGGACCGCCTGATTTCAGAAGCAATTACTTGCTCTTAGTGTTATTAAAATATGAAATTCAATTGGTGTGTTAAATGAAAAACAAAAAAGTATATCATAATTGCAGTGTGACTATTTACTTAGGAAGATCTTAGTTTATATTGATGGAAATTTACCAAGGAATGTGTCGTCTTGAACTCTTTGAATATCTAAAAGTGCACAAATCAAGTTTTTTTCTAACTTGTAGTTAATGGAGCTGTTAAAATCAGGAAATTAGTTAACCATAGGCCTGTTAAGTCTAATACCACAAACTTTCTAATTTCAAAACATCTTTGCAAAACATCCAGGAGAAACAACCTAATGTCCTCCTGATATTTTGGACTTCTCAGCAGCAACAGCCAATGTGAGCAATAAGGAGGGGAGGGGAGGGGAGGGGAGGGGAGGGGAGGGGAGAGAGTGCTGCTGTTTTACCAGAAGACTGGCAAGGTGGAATTAGATAGTGATATGTACAACTTTCTCCTGGGAGCATGGTACATAATAGTTTACATTATCCTGTATAGGTAGTCCTCGACTATGATGGCAATTGGGACCAGAATTTCTGTCGCTAAATGATGCAGTCATAAAGTGTGAGCACATTGCTTAGTGACAGCAATCCCTGAAGTGCTGGTTACTGTTATTAAACGAATCCCACAGTTGTTAGGTGAGGTAACTTCCTGTCGGCTTCCCATGGCCAAGTCAGTGGGAAAGCTGGCAAGAAATTGTAAGTCCCAGGTGGCTTGCAAGCAGGTCGGCAGGCAGGTAAATGGCTGCTGTGAGGTGGGGGAGCACACAAGGGGGTGGACAAGGGGGTGAGGGAAGTGCAGCGGGGCTTGGGGAGGGTGCACAAGGGTGTGCGGGGGGTGCTCAAGGATGTGAGGGAGACACAACAAGAGTCGGGGAGGGTGCTTGGGGGTGCACAAGTGGTGGGGGAGGTGCAGCAAGGCTCAGGGAAGGTGTGCAGGGGTGTGTGAATGGCCAGTGCAGCACAAGTGCAGAGCAGCTGGGGGCAGGGTGCGTGTGGGAGCCTTACCCCATTGACTTGCAATCTTCCCTGCCAGCTTCCCGCTGACTTTCTGTTGAAGCCAGCAAGGAAAGTTGCAAATGGAAATCATGTGATCACAGGGTGCTGCAATCAGTTATAAGTGCAAGTCACTTGCCAAGCAATTAGATCGTGATCATGTGACCACAGAAGTGCTGAGATGGCCAGAACTCGGAGGACTGGTTGTAACCACCATTTGTTCAGCACCATCGTAACTTTGAATGGTTGCTGAACGAATGGTCATAAGTCAAGGACTACCTGTAATGGTTGAGTATGTGATACAGAATGAAGCAAGCATTTATTTTAGTCACTAAAGGGTTATACAGCTAGTCCTCAATTAGCGGCCACAGTTGGGACCGACAACGCTGTGGTTGCTAAGCAGAAAACCACATGATCACGACAGGCTTACAACATCACTTCTCCTTTGGTTGTTAAGCGAGACATCACGTGACCATGACTTGCAATTTTACTTCCATGTTCTCCATTAACTTTGCTTGTCAGAAGCCAGTTGTGAAGCATGCAAATGGCAATCACATGACCATGGGACTGTGATTGGTCGCAAAGCTGTTTTTTTTATACCTTTGTAACTTCAAATGGTCATTAAACAAGGCAGTCAGTAAGCAAGGACTACCTGTACTTTGATTATATTTTATTCTGCTCTATCTTTGGTGAGACATCTGTACAGAATAGGATGATTTTTCTCATCATCAATCCAAACAGGATTGGGAAACAGAAACTTCTTAACTTTGATCTTCTCTCATTGCCACCTGTAGGAGCAAGGAGTATAAACAAATACTCCTTAAGCTTGATAGTCTCATCCTTGGCAGGAATCCATAACTTTGAACTTCAATGGTCTCATTCCTGGCAGGAGTAGGCAATGCATTCCAAGCCCAAGATAAGATAAAGTCATCCTTCTTGTCTTTGGTAAAATCAAGTGAGGTGAAGTCACTGAAGGCAGGAGTGAGTAATGGTGGTTCAGAGCTTATATAAGCTGTTCAGGAAACCCCATAAGATGGATCTTCAATGCAGACATAACCGGGAGGGTGCTGCATATTTGTTGGGTTTGAAAGAATCTGCCTGCCATCATGTTTTTAGGGTTCCCTCCCTCCCTTCCTTCCTCTGATTGTAATCTTGTATTCCTTGCTGCCTTGTGTTATATTATATTCTTCAGTATTCCTGAAAAATCATTGATTGCTGTCTCGTGTTATATTATTATGCTGTTTTCTTTATTGCCTTGGAATAAGACCTTAAATATTCATACTGGTGTGGTTATTGCTTCTGAATCCAAAAGAACCTGTGACCCAACCCTGCAGGAGTGGGGCAGAACAATACAGCAGGTTGTACTCCAAAAATCAGGAAGGGATCAGTTAGTAATGCTGAAATACATGATTGTGAACATACCTGGAGTGATAGGATAAAAACATGTGACTGGGTAACCAGTGCTACAGTTTTCTTTAACAATACTGAATATGACTAACGAAGAGACAATTTTCTGCCTTGAATGAAGATGACTCATACCAGATAATGAGTGGCAGATATCCTTTTGGAGTAACTTTTAGTGATGTTTGAATGTTTCAATTCCACATTTGCTTCATTATTCATTTGTATCATTTCCTCCTTAGTTTACCAGATTGATTGTCCTATAGATAAAAATGTGGGATATACATTGAAGTGATGATGATGATGATGATGATGATGATGATGATGATGATGATGATGATGATTGAATGAATATCTTGTACATTTTTCTTAAGCATACATAATTTTTGTGGCAATTTTCTAGTACATGCATTTTCTTAAAGAATGTCTCTTATTAGGCGTTTTTGCTCTAATTGTGCATTTTTGCTCTCTCCCCCCCCCCCCCAGTATAAGCATTTCAATGTATGTGTTTTGAGTTACGAACCCTATTGCAAAATTCTGAAAAGAGAGCTTTCAGTGAAGTTGTACCTTTTTATTTGCTTTTAAGCTTGGGAAGTATGAACTAAGTAAAAATGGAATGACCTTAATTCCTCATTCATCTTTGGTCATTCTTGGCTGGAATCCACCGACTCTGAGGCTGACCTGAAAAATCCACCTTCTCTGTGTGGCAAGTCTCAGAAATCCCCCAACACCTTAAATAAGCTTTGTCTGTTAACTTTTGCTCACACACAGTACGTGTAAAAATGCATTAACACAGCCCTGGCATTATAACCCATTGACTTTCTTAAAAAGTACAGACATACATCTGTACGGCCCAATTAAAAAAAAAAACACTTCACCATAAATGGCCAGATAGCCTAAATTGCAACGTTCAGATGGGTGGACCTTGAGCCAATGACAAAAGTGTATTTTGCTAGGGAAAGCAAGCTCAAAGAGCCTGCTTTGACTCCGCCCCACCCAGCATCAGGATGGAACTGGGCCGCAGAATCTGCCTCCCACTCACACACCCATATCCAGATTGGGAAAGAATATGTATGGCAAGATGTATAAAGTTATCACCTTCATACACCTTTTTCTTGATGGACATTCACAATTTGCATTCCCTAGCCTACTGTGTAATGAAGCTACTAGACTGATACACGGCAGTCAGCTGGAGGCTGATAATGAGGTCTTTCTTTTAACTGACCAATCCAGGTGGGTTCCATGTAAGTTAGCCATGCCCAACACTATTGGAAGAGAGCTCTATTTCTTTTAAAACCACTTTGTGTGTAAATAGAGAAAATAAGCTAAAAGGTCCTGTGGTTATATTATACCTGTGTCTGGTATATAAAGTCTAAGGATACATTTTCAATAAAAGGATATGGGCTTGTCTTAGAGAAGCCAGATGGATGATGAGTTTCATACCCTGATTGTCAGAAAGGTAATACAATTGGGGTAATTGCAAAGGCAAGCTAATTTGTTAGTAGTGACAGTGTAATCTACCCTCCTTTAGCTCCTATTGCTCCATAAAACCTGTTGTTTCTCCATTAGGTGGTCACCAGGTTAGTCATACGCAAGGGCTTTGAATTAGCAGGCCAGCTGATTTTTTTTTCTTTTTTGCCTCCCCCCCCCACCTTTTTTTTTTTTAAAGTGGAAATACAAGTGTGGAATGAAATATTCTAGAGATCTTTAACAGAAAAAAGGGGAAAGATTAACATGTAGTACATGTAAATACAACTGTCCTTTCACAAATGTGTTTCTTTGGGATGAGATAAAATGAAACATGCTTTATGCTGTATTAGCAGAGCATTGTACAACCCACATTCTAGAAAATATTTTTCACATTCTAATTCATAATTGATTTAAAAAACTTATTTCAGCTGGGCATCTTTTGAGACCACGATTTTGAAAGAACTAGAGAAGATCCTCATCAGTACAATGGGCAGGACAAATATGAAAAACTTCTATGGAGACTGCACATTTAACATTAAGCTTTATGAGATGCTAAAGTGTTCTTTAATTTAGGAATCTGCAAAGATTGCCATCTATGAAGCTCATTATAACATTTAGGTCTCAGTCTAATGTAATGTGAAGGGTAGCTCTGAAGTTAGTTCTGTTCTGAATGGCCAAAGAAAGACTGGTGTGCAAATAAGCTATGTTTTATCCATGTAAGTAGCCTAGAATTGTATGCCATTCAGTTGACTTCGACTGGAGTAGCTTATACTCCTAGTGAAATAAGAAAACAAATTAATTCTGCTAAATCAGGTGGAATACATTTTTTCATAATATAAATAAATAAAACATGAATATTTGACATCAGTAAATATAAAACTTTAAACTACTCCCAACTAAATTATTTGACACATTCTTAATCTATGAGAGTTTGTAGCTCAGCAGTGGGATACATTCTTTGCAAAAAGTCCAAGTTTCAATAACCAATATGTCTTTTAAGTGTGTCTTGATATGCAGAAAAATGAAGCTTTGGGGGCCATGACAGTTACTGGTTCATGACTGAAGATCGAGCTGCTCACAAAGCCCAGGAACAGAAGTTAATAGAAGAGCTGGCAATCCAATTCGAACTATGGCTAACTAGAAGATGTTATCCTACTGATGATCAGTCTATACTTGCTGCACAAAGTGCTAGACTAACTTTTCTGTTGCATTTTTTATGTAGCCTGTCATTATGGTGCAAAATTTATAAAGCTTACTTTACAAACGCATTGTATGCTACAGTGTGAAATGAATTTCAACTGTGGTTAGGGTTTCCCCCCCCCAAACTTTATTCTTCCTTCATACCCAAAGGGAAACCTTACATCTTCAAACATTTCTGAAGGTTAAAACAATTTTTGCTGTATATCTCTCTATTCATACCAATATCTTTTTTCAATAATGTTTGCAATGGAGAGATTACCTGTGCATGCACATTGCAAACCTTCCACTTTTTAAAGACAGGCATGTCATTCATTGAAGATGAATGCTCCTTCTGTTTTCAAGGGAAGGAGGGACAATATTGAAAAGTGAGAAGTTTCCTATAACCATTTTGAAACTTGACTTGAGCTATTTAAGTTCCTGATGAGCTTTTTATGCCATTTCAAATCTTAGAAACAAACCATAAATCACATTGACAACTTTGGCCCTTTGAATTCTATCTGTAATATAGTACAGTAGTTACAGCTTTGTACTTAGAATGTGAAGATTCACATTCAAATAATTAAACAGTTAGGAAGCTGGTGGGGTAATCTTGGGACAATCGCTCTTCTTTAACAGTGCAGCTGTTATGAATTTAATATGGAGATGAGAACTGAGTCCTTTGGAAGTAACGTGGAATTTCATTTTAATAAGTTAACCTTTAATTTCATGGAATCTGATCAAAATAGGGTAGTCATATGTCCTACTGAACAGTAGGTATAGTGTAACTTCTATATAATAGGCTGTCCAAATCCAATTTAATCCAATTTAATAATTGGGAGTTATAAACAGGGAGAGCAGAAACTTGGACGTTGCCCATCATGATGAGAACAGACGTACCATTTGGTTACAGATTTCCCCACCACAATGACAAGATAGAAAGAAAGAAAAACACAAGATTCTAACTGTGTCTGATACATTTTTGATAGTAATCTGGATTTTTTTAAAAAATCAGAAAGATGAGCATTAGCTAAATCCTGCTAGCATTCAGCGTACATAGATCTTTTAGGAATGAAAAACCCAATTTTATTTCCAGGTAGATCAGTGGCAAAATTATTTTACATGTCTACTAGTAATACGCATGTCTTCTTTTTACATTCTATTATTATTTCTATTTGAATATTAGAATTACTTCCAATAATTAATTTTAATAGCTAATTATAATTTTCCATGCACACACACACACACACATTCAAGTTCTGCTATGCTGCCTCATTGTGGCAGCGGGAAAGGAGGATGTTGCTGGGAGGGATGAGCAAAGAATGCCAGAGTGTGTACACCAAGAGTATATATTCTCAGCAGGGTCATCCAAGGTGTGAAGGTCATCCCAATGACCCAGATAAAGCAAACAGACAGCAGCAATATAAGAGGATGCTGGAGGCAGATGATCACTTTTGTGACACCAGCAGAGGCAAGATTTCATACTGCGCAGGAGTACGCAATGGTAAACCATTTCTATATTTTACCAAGAAAACCACATAGATAGATAAAATCTATCTGGATGATGGGCCCCTCAGGTTGGATGGCACTCAACATGCTACTGTGGAAGAGCTGAGAACCTTTCGGAGTCCAATGGTGTTTATGGCATGGCTACAATGAAGCCTTCAGAATGCCTATTTGCTGATGTTGCCGGGCAGGAAAAGAAAATCTGAAGCTGCAAAGACAGAATACAGTGAGAAAATGGAACATAAGAAGAATGAACATGGGAAAGCCCAACACAGTAAAAAATGAAATAAATCAACTACACATTGACATCTTAGGCATCGGTGAATTAAAATGGACTGGAATTGGACACTTTCAGTCAGAAGATTATACTGTTTATTATGCAAGATACAAAAAAATTAGAAGGAATGTCACTGCTTTCATAGTCAGGACAGATATAGTAAAGACAATATTGGGTACAAGGCAGTCAATGACCAAATAATATCAATTAGACTTGGCAGACAGACTTGTAATATGAAGGTTATCCAAGTTTATGCTCTGACTGTTGATGCAGAAGAAGAGAAAATTAACAAGTTTTATTGTCAGGTTCAATTAAAAATGAACAGAACCTGCAAGCAAGATGAGCTGCTTGTGGTTGGAACAGAAATTAAGCAGGAGAATGACTTATCCGTTTCTGCAAATCCATTGGTTTCTTTGCTGCTAACATGGTCTTCAAACAACAAAAATGAAGCTTATATGTATGGACATCACCAGATGGAGTATACAGAAATCAAATTAACTATATTATTGGACCAAAGAGATGGAAAAAATTATAACAACAAAAATATGGCCAGGGGCTAGCTATGGAACAGACTAGAAGGTGCAGTAAAAGTGCCTACATAGTAATACCAAAGAAAGGAGACTTAATTGGTTATGTGAACTATTGCACAGTAACCTTAATTTCTATGTTAGCAAAATATAGGATGCTTAGGATCATCCAATGCAGTTTGCAGCTCTACATGGAAAGAGTGATGTCTGATATTCATATTAGTTTTAGAAAAGCTGGAGGAACAAGAGCAATTATTCCATATGAAAGCTGTATAATTGAGAAAGCCAAAGAATATCAAAAATAAGTCAGTATGTACTTCATTGATTACAGAAAGACCTTATGTTGTGTCAATCACGTCAAGCTGCAGAACGTCTTTAGAAAAAAAGGGGAATCTTAGAATATCTTAGAATATCTCACCGACCTCATGGAAAACTTATACATAGGACAGGAAGCCACAGTCCAGATAGAACATGGAGAAAAAGACTGGCTGCAGGTTGGCAAAGGAGTGAAACAAGGTTGTATACTCATCCCTAAAACCTATATGCAGAATATAAATTGGGGGAGGCTGGATTGGAAGAAGATGAGCATCTGTTTAAAACTGGAGGAAGAAGCATCAATAACCTGCATTATGCAAATGACATTACTTTAGCAGCTAAAAATGCAAATGATCAACAAGCTCTAGTAATGAAAGTAAAGGAGCACAGTGAAAAAATGGGAGTTAGATTAAATATAGAGAAGACCAAATGAATGACAACAAGTACAGCAACTAGCCTTAGAAATGACAATAAAGAACTGAAGATGACTGTCAACAGTAAAGTAAAAAAATATACTGCAAGTGACTGCTGGCTCCTTTACTGTTGATGACAGGCTACTCCATAGGTCTCCATTACAGTATTTCAAAGCATTCCTCTGCAAGTCCAAATAATGATTCTTTTTCAGTCCAAACCTTGTAAATGATCAGACTAAAAAGCCACAATAAAGCAAATCTGTAGCTACACCTTTTTCTCAGTCAGAGGCAAAGTCCAGAGACTTTCCTCAAAAGATGAGTTTGAGACAGTATTTCAGATGGCAGAATCTCATGCAAGTGTCCCCCAAAGTGAAGTCAATTTCCAGTTCCACGTTACTTTAAGTGGGGCTGGCAGTTAAGAAGGAACACAAAACATGAGTCTTAGGAACTGATGGAATGGCTGCTAAAGTATTTATATTTTTATAGGTATGAAGCTGCACTCCATATACCGAAGGCTCAGCTCCTCAGCTCTAAGAGGTTTACATGCTGCTGGGATGTTGTTGTTGTTACCACTACAAATGGCAAAAACAAAACAAAACAATCATTTAAATCCACAAGGTGACTTTTATGATTATGGGAACATTAATTATTATTATTATTATTATTATTATTATTATTATTATTATTATTATATTAATAGTCTGATTGATTACCATGTAGTTGGAACCTCAGATGTTTGGAAACAACTGGTGTCAGTAAAAACATTAGAATGTTTATAGAAAAAATAATGAAGCAGTAGAAGACATAATTGTTGGTTGGAAATGAAAAAATTTGGGCTTGTCAACATTAGGAGAGGCATCTTCCAGGCTGATTCATTATCACCCTTATTATTTGTCATTGCTACGATCCCACTTTCAGTGAGTTTGAAGAAAACAATTCTTGGCTATCAAACAGCAAAAAATGTTAATAAAATCTCACATTTGCTTTGATCTGAAGCTTTATGGAAAATCAGGAATCAAAATCCAATCATTGACAAATACCGTAAGAATTTTTAGCACAGATATAGTAATGGTATTTGGCCTAGAGAAATGTGCTTCAGTAGCAATAAATTGGAGTAAAATCATGAACAGTAATGGAATTGAAATGCTGAATGGCCAAACCATTAGGAGCCATCAGGAGGAAGCCTACAAGTATCTGGGTATTTTACACCTGGATAACATCAAGCATGAACAAGTTAAAAATTTATTAGTAAAGAATACATCCAAAGAGTGAGAAAAATTGCTAAAGACAAAATTGAATGGTGGAAACACCATCAAACTTTACTCACAAGTATCCAAGCCAGCATTCCAGCTGCCTGGGATAATTGAGCCATTTTGCATTTTCAAGGATGTGCCGACATCCAGAGGTAGCCTCACCCCCACCCAGGCTCTCCGCTTAGAAAGGCAAATGCCAAGACAGACTGGGGAAAGGTGTGTGTAAGAGGAAACGTGACAAGCAAACAGCCTACAGACAGGGAAGCGGAGGCGACATCTGAAGACTGGCAGCTGTTACAAGCAGGCCAGAGGACCATCGTTCAACTGCCAGGACCACAGGTTGTAGTGAGCTGCATATCCTGGTGGGACTCCGGCCTGGAGCTTGGAGCTTTGCTGGGAGCAAAGAAGAACAACCCCACTGAAGCAGCACCTCCTCTCAACTACTGTAAGAACACTTGGAAAAAGGCAAAGGTTGTATGCCTCTTTATAGACTTTATAGAATTAATGTATTTATATAGACTTTATAGACTTTATAGACTTTTGCTTGAACTAAGTATTAAAGGACTGTGTATTGAAGGCATAGTTACATGGCAACATCACCTTGCAAGCCCTAGAAGGGTGGAGAGCAATCGTCTGTTGTTGGGGGAGGTGTGTGCTGCAATAAAGCATTTTGTACAGATTTGCTATGCTGTTGTGTGTCCAGCCCTTGGAAAGCAAAGGACCCTCACACGCTGGAATTATGAACTGGACACAAGTTGAACTGGACAGTTTGGACTGAAAAACAAGAAAACTGATGACTATTCATTATACATTACATCCCCGTAGTGATATTGATAGATTATACTTGCCCCACAGAAATGGAGGCAGAGGTTTACTTCAAGTCAAACAAACTATTGAAGAAGAAAAGCATGCATTGGCTGATTATATAAAAAAACATTCAAGAATAAGCACTGATGCAAAATTGGAACTTACTGAATGTACAGGAAACAAAACATGAATATCAAAATAATGTAATAAAAACACGAACAGAATGCTGGCAAGGAAAAGCATTGCATGGTCAATTTCTACAAAAGAAAGTGGATAGAGATAAAACCTGGCAATGGCTTACAACAGGAAGATTAAAAAAAGAAACTGAAGGCTTGATTTTGGCGGCTCAAGAGCAAGCTATTTGAACTAATGCAATCAAGGCCAGAATTGAAAATGATCAAATGATTCAAAGTGCAGATTGTGCAAAGAAGCAGAAGAAACAGTAGATCATATATTTAGCTCGTGCAAGAAGACCACACAAACTGATTACAAACGATATAACACAGTTGCCAAAATGATTCACTGAAACCTCTGTAAAAATTATCATGTGCCAGTAATGAAAAATTGGTGGGAACATATAGTTGAAAAAGTAGTTGAAAATGAGCAGGTTAAAATATTGTGGGATTTCGAAATACAAACTGATAAAGTCTTGGTGCATAGCACACCAGATTTAACTGTGGTTGAAAAGAAGGAAGTGTGGATAATTGATGTGGCAAGATCAGGGGATAGTAGAATAGAAGACAGAGAATTGGAGAACATTACAAAGTATCAAGATCTGAACACTGAAGTTGAAAGATTATGGCATAAACCAGCCGTGGTGGTCTCAGTGGTTATTGGCACACTGGGTGGTATACCAAAAAACCTTGGACGGCACTTAGAAAATCTCGCGTTGACAATATTTCCATCTGTCAATTAAAAAAGGCCACCCTGCTTGGATCTGCAGTATACTACACGGATACATTACAACATCATAGGTTCTTGGGGAGACTTTGATGCAAATGAAGGCCAGCACCAGCTACAGAACTGACAGCAGTGATTTCTCATTGTTGGGTATATATAATAATAATTTATGAAACTTGCATGCCGCCCAACTCTCAATGACTCTGGGGGCTCACAACAATTAAACAAAAAAATTGCAATAAAACAAAAAATAAAGGGAAAAAAAAGATGAAAGTATGGTATGCTTTAAATAGATAAGTCCAGGGCTGAGTGCCCAGTTTTACCTAGAGATGCCAGGGATTAAGCCTGGACTGGCAGTATGCAAAGCATGTGCTAGACTATTCTTCTTTTTGGAAGAGAATGCTAGATTTTGATTTGATATATCAATATCGTTATGCCTGTAAGAATGATGAGCTCACCAAATGTTATGCATCTGTTTCTTTCACAGCATTTATCATCCACCCTAGTCCTGAAGGACAGTTTCAGATGTCGTGATATTTTGCTCTGTTTCCACATCCGACTGTGAACTGTTTAAATTGGAAAACATTTAATTGAGTATTTACATTTAATTGAACATACATTTATGGAAGTATTTTATCATAAAATGTGCTTTTTTGTTTGCATCTGCTGCATCCTTTGAGCTCAGAACTGTACTATACACTTTCTTAAAAAGTTAATAATATACAGGATAACTGTCTTTTCTTTTTTCTTTTTTCTCAAAATGTTTCCAGGCGAGCCAGGATATTAGCTAGAGGCAGGCATGTCTCTCTTACTGCAGTATTGTTTTTGATTGGATGAGAGATTTAAGAATGGAATAATGAAATGAAAGCAGAACTTAAATTCTTGGCCATAAAAATAAAGCCTGCTCACAGATGCCTGCCTGCCATCCTGTCTGGTAGGTTACTGTTTTTTAAAAACAAAAAGCAACACAAACACATACACACACACACATCATTGCTATGGGGAAGTTAGAGTGTTTGCATGTATGTTGTTTTGTGCTTGATTTTGCGGGCTGGTAATGCAGAGATGTGTGCATGTGAGTATGACAACCCTATGAGGTAGATTGGATCAGGAAACCACCTCCACAGGACTTCTGGGGAAGAAATGGTGGACTGAAGATGGCTCTGCAAAAAGCAGAGCCAGTCATGGTGGCAGAATAAAGAGCTGGCAAGTAGACCAGCTCTCAGAACAAGAAGAGGACTTGAGACTGTCTACAAGTGCTCCAGACAGCTACCCCTTGCGAGGAGACCACAAGACAGCAGTCTCCAGAGGGTTTGGAGCTCTGGGAGACGAGGGAATAGCCATCTTGTTCAAACCATGGTCGATGCCTTTGAAAGGACACTAAGTTTGCATACTTCCTTTTCTAATCACTTTCAGAAATTGCTTGTTCGCTGCTTTTCAGCTATTAGGAACCTTTGGCTTGACAAGTTTGATTTTAGAAAATTACTGATGGATTAAGGGTCCAAATAAATTTGAAGTAAGATTTTGGAATTAATTATAAAGAATCCTTCCTGGGGGAAAATGCTTTTGTTTGAATTCTTAGACACTAGAGGGAACTAGTGGGAACTAAAGATTATAACTAAAGGAGAAGAACACTCAAATTCAACTTACAATTACAGAATGAAGCAAAATATTTTAATATTGGGTATATTGAAGGATATTTTTGAACAATGGACCCAGAAGCTAATTTTAAGAGTGTCTGCCTCTATAGGTAGACTGTTAAACACAGTCTGTGAAAGATGTTATGAAAGAGGAATAAGCTTTACCTGACAAGATTGGGACTGATCTGAAAGTGGATTTACAAATGACAGGCTACAAGAATGACATGGAAAAAGATGTTACACTGGACAATCCTGCAAGCCTAATTGTGCTTCTCCTCCCCTCTCTCTTAAATCCCAGTGAATCAGGGAGGAGCCTGCCCAAGTCTCTTCCAAATACTATCTTGTTTCCTGGGACTTAAGAAATGTTTCAGCCCTCTTTCCTTATGTAATGGTTCTTGTCCATTTCCTTCAAGGTCATCTTCCTGACACTAGTACATGCGTGCATGCAGTTCTGCTCTTTCATAGTTCAGGTTGTAATGAGTTACTATTGCTCCAAAAATTTTTCATGCAAATTCTTATGTCATTTTGAGCTTCTGGGGACATTTAAAAATGCCAAGACTGAAGGTTCTGTGTTGTTTTAAGTTTGTTGGTTAGCAAGTTCTGTTCTTTCAGTCCTGGGCTACACTAAATTTCTGTTATTTAACTTTTCTAACTCAGGTCTGTATCTATGTAATTGATTCTTTTGTCCTGTGAGGATGTTTATCTTTCCCAGTTGTAGAGCTTGGAGTAGTACTGTGTTGTTGTTGCTGTTATGTTGTGTCATAATTTCTGTTTATGAATGGGAGAATTAGTAGTACAGTTGTAGTACAAACTGTTTTTATCTCTCTCTTTTTTTTTGAAACATGAATGACAATCCATACAATATGATGGGTAGGTTGCTGCTACTCCTCCTTTCTAGAGAGGAATATGGCACACATACAGTTCCTAAGTTTTGTAACTGCTAAGTAAGTCCAAACTGAAATAAAAGATATCAGCTTTCTTTGTTCTATAATAATATGATGGCTGAGGGGCTCAGCAGGTATTTTGTTTATGTTTTAATAAAGTAAAAGGTTTATCTGTAGAGCACTGGGGCAGATTTGGGACGGGGATGTTTGATAATATATTTAGTTGGTCCTTCAATTCTCTTGTGTGGGAGAGGGTGTGTAATTAAAAGAAAAAAGGAAAGAAAGATCATTCCATTGACCAATTTTACTGCAAGTTGAGTTCTGGTAGCAGTCAGCTTAGATCCACCCTTGAAACCAAACACATTTTCCATTTCATTTCACTCTTACTACTATGGCATTTACCACTATGGACCTGATGCCTGTTTCATGGCCTATAACTTGGATGGAATAATTATATCAGCTTGTTCTTTCATTAATCATACTTCCTAAGAAACAGTTAACAATGAAGTACTTGTCTGCTAGAGGAAGGGATAACATACTAGGGCCATAAGGACAGAAGGACATATTGAAACTTAAAAGCAACAATACCACCACCGTCTATGGGCAGATTATGGGGTACAGGTCTGGGTTTCCAAGTCTGGGAGTGTCTGCAGCGACTGCACACATTAATAAATTGAGTGCAAATGGAGGAGGAAAAGTTGTCCAATAACAGCTGAAGTGGCCAGAAAAGAAACATATGGTGCACTGCAGCAGTGGAAAAGGATACTGTTGTGGCTAGCAGGAGGAGAAGATGGTAATAACACAAGGAGGAGTAAAGAAGAAGGAGACTGTGGCAGAGGTAGCAACACAGAGGAAGCAAATAGCAGTGGGGGAGCTCTCAAGACATGTCGCTTGGGCTCTTTCAAATCTAACATGACCTTTGTTCATGATAATTACATCTGATACTCCAAGATCTGAAAAAATGATCTGCAAAATGAATAATTGTCTCCCAGCTTGCATAACTCTGCATTTCTTATGTTAAATTTAATCAGTCTATCATTTAATCAGATAGTCCCTTGGAGGTAGCTTTTGGGAGCTCTTCTTTATCCTTCTCTCTCTCTCTCTCTCTCTCTCTCTCTCTGTGTGTGTGTGTGTGATGTGTGATAGATCAAGCCTCTAAACTCAGTTGGAGACCTAATAGGGCAACACAATGCCAGGAATCAATGGGATTGCTAGAATCATCAACCATAAGGGGAGGTCTAATTCCCACCGCAGCTGAGATAACTTTCCAAAGTGCTGAATACCCAAAAGCTCCCTTTGACTTCAGTACTTCTGGAAAATTAAACCAGTCCTTTTGAAAGAAAGCAGAAAATGGCAAATCCAAACCTATTTTCTGTTCAGAGTTTTAGTTAGACAGGATAACAAGGTCAGGAGCAGCAAGGGTCCCATATCATACAAGCAGTTAACCCCCTGATGTGAAAATATGGCATAAGCAGAATATGCTAACAACAAAGCAAGATGAATTGATTTGAGGAAGCCAGATAAGACACAAGCATTAGGTTTGTACACCTGTTTACTTTGAACAGAGCATTTTGTTAAATTTAAATGTATTTTATGCATTATCAAAACATCAGCACAGGTGTGTTCTTAAAGTATTGAGGGAATATGAGACACTTTCCAAGCTGAACAAGCAATGTTATTTCTTTCATTGTGAGGCAACCTTTAATCTTCTCTTTAATTTCTCATTACAGTAATTCATCAGGAGCAACATAGCCACAAACCAAACCAACCCACCAACCAATTTATCCTTAACTTTCAACCTCTCCAATTAACCTTTGCCTTTAATAATTAAAATTTACCACTATTGAGGAATCAACTGTAACTTTATTAGACCTATCTGCTGACTATTTCAGTGTTGCCTTCCTCTCCTTGCGAAATGACTTTTATCTCCATGATTGGGTTGAAAAATCGGGATCCTGGGCTTCAAGAGAAAGACTTGCTTGCTTGTTTTTCCTGAAGTGGATCAGTGAAGTCTGTTTTCAGGATAGGTTGAGAAGAATGACCAGACTGGATGAACAATATTTCATTTCTCATGCCATTATGCAGCTTGAACAGACAAAACAGCTCTCTTTGCTGCATTGCTGACGTTTCCAACAGTATGTCAGAAATAAGCTCCCAAGCAAATGTAAGTGGAAATCCTTGTTTATAAATTGGCATTGCTCTATCCCAGGGATTTAGAAAATGTGTGAATTGGAGGTTTCATCCAACAATTCTCTACAATTAAAGAGAGAAGAGCCTGTGGAGTCCCTATAAGTTATTATTTTGTTTTGTTTTACTGCTATTGAATTAGTCTTCTGGTTGGCTATGACTTTTTTTCTATATGCATTGTTTCTTTTGAAATTTTAAGTATCTTACCCACAGTAGTTAAGGAGTATCATCTTGGTTTGCAGATGTAAACATTTCTAACTATGATGATGCTAAAATGATGGAAGCTCCACCCTTTCATACTTTCACATGTAAATACATATGGGGTGAAGATTGGTCATGACACATGCTTCAACACTGCCTGGTCCCTACTTGCAAATGCCTGTGTAAACTTCCCATCTTCTCATCACTGACTCACATCCAAGAAGGAGGACAAGGAATTGTGGCCAGCGTTGTGCCTCATGCTAACTTTGTCTTTCTTTATGTCCCACCACAATCCAATAAGACTCTTGGTGGTCATTACTCTCTTAGTAGTTGTAGTTTATTAAAAGCAACTGTTATTTTGGTCTCCTGTGGCAGTTCATACTCTCTGATTAGAAAAGATGCCAATACTTGTAAAGGTTAGTACAACTTTTATTGGAGTTAGACTTTGATTTGGCTTTTGAGTGATATAGAATTGGCTGTTACTCTAAAATACATAGCATCGTTGTTGTTATTGTTGAGGTGGTTGTTATTAATTCAATTTTTATGCCACTGAATCCATTCAGACTCACAGCAGCTTCCAACAGCAAAACATATCAGTACATTAAAATGTCCATGATGAATCACTCATGTAATATAAGCAATACTAAATAGAATCAATCTGCATAAATAAGACAGCACTCTGGAATAACAAATTTCTGGAAGGCCATCACTGTGGGAACCAATCTGATTTCCAAATATTTACTTATTTATTTATTTATTAAATTTGTATGCCACCCATCTCCACCAATGGGTGACTCTGGGTGGCTCACAATTAAAGTAAAACCCATAAACAATTAAAAAATAAATACTCACATTAATTAATTAAAATTTATTAATTAATTAAAAAGTCAAGCTATAAAAACAAACCCTATATGTAAAAATTCAAAACATTCAGGATCACAGGGGAGTAAAATCAATTACCCCATGAGCCACTTCCACTGGTGTGAGCCCCCATCTGGCCCCCAGGCCATTTGGCATAGCCAGGATTTCACGGTCTTCCTGAAGGCCATGAGAGTGGGGGCACACCACACTTTGGGTGGTAGGTTGTTCCACAAAGCAGGGGCCATGGCAGAAAAGGCCCTCTTCCTAGATCCCACTAGTTGAAATTCCTTGACTGGTGGGGTCTGCAACATGCCCCTTCTGCCGGACTGAGTGGGGCAGGCTGATATAACAGTGTTATATGGGCCCCCCTGGGGGCATTCAGAACTGTCCATGCCACTGCTTTCTGTGCCAGCTGTAGCTTCTGGATACTCTTCAAGGGTAGCCCCATGTAGAGTGCATTGCAATAATCCAACCGGGAGGTGACCAAGGCATGAGTGACCATGCGGAGGGCCTCCCGATCGAGGAAGGCGCATAACTGATGCACAACATGAAGTTGCGCAAAGGCCCTCCTAGCCACAACTGCCACCTGCTCTTCAAACAGGAGTTGTGAGTCCAGGAGGACCCCCAGATTACGTACCAGGTAAGTCCCTGTCAAGAACCAAAGATGATTAACTCCTAGATCTTGAGGCTCCCCATACCCACAGCCACTCCGTCTTACCAGGATTCAGTTGAAGCCTATTGTCCACCATCCAGGCCCCTACAGCCTCCAGGCACTGCAAAAGGGTAGCCACAGCATCACTTAGGTCACCTGGGATGGAGATATATAATTGAGTATCATCAGCATACTGATTATACCTCATCCTATGGTGCCGGAAAATCTCACCCAACAGTTTCATGTAGATGTTAAATAGGAGCGGTGAGAGCACCAAACCCTGAGGCACCCCACAAAGTAAGGGCTGTGGGTTGGACTTCTCGCTCCCTATCAACCCTGATTGGGTTCGGCCTTGGAGAAAGAAGCTGAACCAGCACAGAACTATGCAACCCAGCCCCAACTCCTGCAGCTGACCCAAAAGGATACCATGGTCGATGGTATCGAAAGCCACCAAGAGGTCAAGAAGAGCAAGGATGGATGCACTATCTCCATCCCGCTCTTGCCAGAGATCATCTAAAAGTGCAACCAATGCTGTTTCTGTCCCATAACCAGGCCTGAAACCTGACTGATATAGGTCCAGATCATCCATTTCCTCCAGGATCCTCTGAAGCTGCCACACGACTACCTTTTCCACCACCTTTCCTAGAAAGGGAAGGTGGGAAACTGGACAAAAATTGTCCAGAAGTGTGGGATCTAGCGATGGTTTCTTGAGGAGAAGAATATTGCCACCATCTTGAAAGAATATTGTTTCATGTCTTCATAACCTCTTCTTCAATGGAAATGTAGGATAACCAATACTGAACTAGCACTCACAGCAATGCTCATTGAGGTTCACTTTTTATCTTTCTCCATTAGCATTCTCATCCTCATTTTTGGCACATCATCTCCCAGAACTTCTCAGTAAACCAAAGAATTCCATTCTGTCTGGAATGAGAGAACAGAAAGATGCTATTCAGGAGTAATCATGTCAAGAGAAAAGGGTGCCTATGGCTTCCAGCAGCTAAACAGGCCATCAACAGAACTGCCTACCATATCACTAGGAACTTCCCCAAGCATCCTCTGGGACCTATCCAGATGCATAGAGCATCTGGGATGGACCATCTTAATTAGTCCATTTATCCCTCAGGGAGTGGCAGTTAATTTCATCTGGACTAGGAAATGATTTGACCAAGCAATGAAAATATAAATACGTTATTTACAAAATAGTAAAGAATTTGTATACATGATATATAATACACTAAATTTGATGTCCAAAAATGGGGGGGGGAGAGTATTGAGAGGAATATTGAATTAAAGTGTAATATAAACTTCCATAGAATGACATTTTAATTTCTCTTTCTATAGATTCAAAATTATGATTAAGTTAACACAATATCATTTCGTATCTATTGGACAACTATGGGTCTTTGGGAAGTAATTCATGGGCTCAGTTACTTGTTAGAAGTAAGGTGCAAAAATTCAGTACTATTTTTGTTTTATGTGACTTGTGGTATTTTGGCTCTATATTGAACAGACAATAGTAAAGCTTTTTTTTTTTTCGTGGATGACTAAATGGTTTGGAATATGCTTACCTTCTTTTAAATTATATACCAATGGTCGGGAAATCAACAAAAGGACAATGGAAATGGATATGGCATGCTTTTATGATTACATAAACATTGATACTACTAGTTTGGAAAGATAACCATTCTCTTTCAATTATACAGTGGCCAGAAGAGCATCTTTTTCTATATTTGAACAAACATTTTACTGCTAGGAGTCCTGTTTGGATGACTAGTTAAAAACTGAACTGAATATACAATAGCAAACATTGCATATACAAACATACAAGCATACAATATATGTTTAATTTTCTATTAAATTTTGTATTTTGTATAATAATAATAATTAATACGTGGAACTAATTCAGAGCCACATGACACCAGTGTGGCAGAAGGCTTAGTGAGATTAAATTAGAAGAAAGAAAATGGCACATTTATACAAATGAGAACATCAAAAGCCATGCTGGCTAGCTGAAATCACAATCCTTTATATTTATAAGGCTAAAACTTCATAAGAATAAAAGTCATGGAAAAAAGCTCTGGCAAAGAAATCCCATTATGAGCAACTTCTCTCATTGGAGGATGTGTGGAAGTACTTGTATCTTCTGAAGCTTGCTTAGAAATAAGAAGCTGCCAATTGTTGGAATAAACTGTTGCACTAATTTGATATGGCATTTTTGCACTCACCGCAATCATTTAAATAAGGGCAAGTTTTCAAGGATAGAATTGTGGCAGTAGCTACTATATCCTACATTAAAGTAAGTTTGCTTTGTTTCTTGGAATTTTATGTCAGTGATTGAAAATTCAGTCTAATCTCCCTTTCTTTCCATCAGTGCAACCCCATCTCTGTTCCTGTCCCATATCCTCATCATGCTGAAATGCAAAACATGCAAGAATAGGATTCTGGAGTGTGAAGGAAAGTAGGGAGATGGCTTTTCAGCAACCTTACAGATTAAAGACCCACTAACCACCAGGTTTGCTGACTTGGGGTAACAATGAATTCATTCCACTGAATCTAATCCATGTCCCAGTGGAAAAGCTGGCTAGTCCATGCGTCTCCCATCCAATGGAGAAAGCCTTGAAGAGAAAGGGAAAGTGAGGAGTTGAACAGATTTGCACTGAGTATTCTGCTATTAGCCCATTCACTGCTGAGTTTATTATTATTAAATGCGGAAAGCTATAGAAAAGGGCCTAACTTTGATGTCTGGTCTTGCTTTCAGTAACTCTGAACTGAGCTTAGCTTCAAAGACCAAAATAGCCGCAAGCAAGTAATGAGGAAAATAAGGGATTCCTCCCTCACCACCCACTGGCACACCATTCAGAAGCCCGCTACAATCAATAGAGGAGGTATTGGCTCATGCTTTAATCTCAGAGATAACTCAAGCCCATGGGAGGAGTTATCTCATTCTTGGCTTTCCCTCAGCTTTAACTGAAGTTTGGGAACTCTAGAAACTTGCAGGCTATTAGGAAAAAAGGATTATATGGTGAAATCTGGGACACCACACACCTGTCAACCACTAAATAAGAAAAGTAAATATAATGAAGTACTGTATATACTAATCCCTGAGAAGTTGACCCTTTTTTCTGTTCTCTGCCAAAAGTAGTATAGACATCTCTAGTCTCAGTAAGATGAGATGTCTTAATCAATAGGGCATTTCAGAAATACATGTGCAACCATCTCAATTTTGATGTGTGAATCCTCTTGATAAGGGAATATTACTGAATCTTCCCATCAGTGCCATTGAAGGCAGAACACCTGTATATGTTAGTGTGAGCCTCCCTCCTATGTGAGGTCACAGGTATGTAGGAAAAAAATTTGGAAGTGGTGAAAGGCAAGTGCATGAGCTTGTATAGCAGAGATGTGAGGTGTTAAGCCTATCTCTTTGTACATCAGGATCTAGGATATTCTTCTTAACCTCGCTCCAGGCTTTATCAAAGCCCAACCTAGATACTGTGAACCCACAGTAAACCAGATCAGGTATTATTTGCTTCTTCCACAGGTAATTGTATCTGGCTACCAGTACAAGTTGGACTAGAGACTTGCCCCTGTACATTTGTTTAAGCCAATACTTTAACCAGCATAACCTCAGACAGGCCTCAATAGAGATGCAACTAAGCTCTAGCTGAAGAAAGGCACTTGCCAAAGAGTGAGAAACCCAGAGCAGAGATCTTAAGAATTTGGAATGGGCAGCTTCTAGCACTCAAAGGTATCTTTATACCCACAACACTATGTGCCATACTGCCAAAGACTTAGGACTGTAGCTTTGAAAAGATTGACTGAACCTCATGTTCCATGTGCCAGAAACTTCCAGTGCAATAAGCAGAGACGCAAAGTTATTTCCTTTACAGTTTGTGTCTCTGCTTATTGTATTGGAAGCTTCTGGCACATGGAGCATGAGGTTTCAGGATAGGAGGTAGACAATTAAAAATAGATGCCTAGATATTTAAAGGCCTTCAGCTGCTCAGTTTGGATGCTGTTAGTTTTCCAAACATGAGGGTGATTATTATGCCACTTAGTAAATAACAACCACCTTTACACGGTTGTGTCCCAGCGTTTCAGTGGCAAAATAAAAGAAGCATGTAGAGGTTTCCTACAGCCCCACTTGAGATACATTGTTTGAGGTTATTATCCTGTCTTCCTCCTCTTCTCCCTTTCCCACTACAATGTTATAGTACAAACCTGCTCTCATCAATCTGCCTTTTGCTAATTCTAGCCGGGCAGCTCTTCAATAAAGACATTTTTTTCCTTAATGGCATTGCAATATTATCAGGAGCAGGTGAAGAATCCACCTTTTGTTCTGCAGAGGAAACAGTCCCACCCCAGCTGGCTGTTGGCATTCAGGTGGCCACAGGTTTTGTGTTTTGCAAGTGTTCTGTGCCAAGAAAGGCAATTTCACACAGAGCTGCCCTTTTTCAGCCTGCACCTTAGATGCCTTGTGCCAAGCCTAATCTTTTAATTACACTCAGCATGACAATGAGGGAACTGTTTGCTCAGCTTTGCTCGCAGCTGCCGCTTGATGGAGTTACCTGATACTGGCATGCCATGACTCCTCCATGGTCAGGATCACTAGTAAGATTACTTCGCAAAATAATAACAATTGTCATCGTTTTTAAAACATGCAAATACTGTCACTCCAGCAAAGACCACTTGGAAAGTTCATTAAGGCTTTTCTTTATGCTTTTTTTTTGAGACTCATCAAAATAATTGGCTTGTATTTTAGCCTTATCATCCTGCACTCTCTCCAGAAATGTACAATCAACAGTAGTTGTTATTCTTGGGCAATAAATCTCTCTCAGCCTCAGCCTCAGCCTCAGCCTTTTTTCTGCAAAGTTTTGCATTTGAGTAAACCAAAAAGAGATTGATATTCTGAGACGAGACTTCTGTTCAGGCTCGGCATCTCAGAGTGGCATCACTTGGCTCCTCCTATTGCCCACACCTCTGTTGGGAGTCTGTGACACAAGGCCTCAGTCTGTGCTTATTTTCTTCTTTCACAAGCAAGAAGAGGATGCAAAGGCAAAGCTACTGCCTACTGTTTCTGAACTGTCATGGTGACTGGATCTAAGAGAATACAGTTGTAAAGGGTTGATTCTGCAGAGAGGACTTTCAAGGGTTCTATTTATTCTTAGGCAAGTGGGAGCACACTGGGTCACACTTTTCCTACTGAGCATACACCATCACTGAAAGTGAGCCACAAAGAATATTCTGATCTTCCTTGAGAACTTCTGGTAGCTTTTTCGAACCACTGTCCTTACTTCTCCCTGTTTTTCCTTTCTTACAATTCTCATCATGTTTCCACTCTACTGCTGCTTCCAATCTCACCCTAACTTCTTTCTTGTGCAGGTGAAAATAAGATGACCAACCAAAGCCCAAATTTTATCAGCTGCTTGGTGTGTCTTCACCAGACTCCCTACAAGAAATTCATTAGTGAGAAGAGAGAAATGTCAGTGTTTGTTCATATCTATGTTTCCTGAGAGTGACAGAAAAACAAGTGTAGAATTCTCCTAAGGCGAGTGTCTCTCTTAGGATAGTCCTAACGATTGTCATTAACTTTACTGAAAAATAATGTTTCTTTTCTCTTAAAATTAAGTCCCTGTACAGAACCTCAAATTTTGCCTTGAAATTTCACTTTGGGTGAGATTCTGTAGCAAAAACAGCCACATCAAATGCTTAACTATTAACTTATTAAGAAATGAAGTATTGTTCTAATACCTTTAACAAACGCTTCTTTGTTGTGGGTCGTGCCCATTAACTTCCAGAACATGCTCATTACAAACAGCCATTGATTTAATAACACATTTTGGATTCCGAAATTTTAAACATGCTTAAAATTGCTTTATCGCTTAGAGAAGTGCTGCAAGCTTGTGTTTAACATAACAATGTTCTGGAAAGTAGCCATTTATATGACATTATTTACAGCTTGAAAAATACCTTTCAAGTGCAATCTGTTGTGATGAATGATACTACAGCATGTCAGCCAGGTTCAGCAACAGCAGGTAACTTGGGTTTTCATGTGAATGAGCCTCAGAAGTTCTCTCCTCCTTTAGCACATAAGCAGTAGCATCCACAAAGTATGCTGGGGGTGGGGTTGCGGGTAAAAAAAAAGTCAGGATGGTGGCTGTGACCCCAGAATCAAACCATTTTTTCTACCTGCATTGTGAATGTGATACATGTAAAAATGGAGCAAGCCTTCAGTCATGCATGCATAGTCACTGTCTTGACTTTTCTGACCTCCCGCTAGTAGATACTCTTGCACACAAGAGAGGAATTCCAGTGCTTTCATGCCTAGTTCAGAACAAGCTATAGTTTCTTGCGATTATTTAGTTTGAAGCTTAAAGTTACTTATTCATTTACTTATTCTAACACTAGCAGATGGGCAAAAACAACAAATTCCATTACAGGATCTGTTAGTCTAACATATTTTGTAACTAAAATATGAAGTGTTATGCAATCTAATTTATGTGTTAAATTTATAACTCATATTTCCTCCCAGAGTTCTAGATGGCAAAAATAGTATTTCCTCCTCCATTGTTATCCCAACACCAAACCTGTGAGGGACGTTGGAAGAGAAAGTGACTAACCCAAAGACATCCGGTGAGCTTCGGTGGCTGAGGATGGACTAGAACCTGGGTCATCTCAATAGCTATTATTGGGATGAAACTTTGGGATTAGCTGAATCTCTCTCTTGCTCTTCATGTAATAAATGACATTAAAATTAAAAGAAGCACCTTACTATGTATGTATCCATGTATTTATATGATTTATAGAGCTGCCCATCTCACAGCAGTGACCTTGGGGGCATACGAAGATTAAAATCACCACAACGATATAAACCCATGATGCCCTGATTAAACAATAACCCCCAAAACAAAAGCCATATCACCAACATAGCTCACCTAAATGCCTGGCGGAACAGCCAGGTCTCCAGAGCCTTAGAAAAGGTGATAGGGACATCCAGATCTCTAGGGGAATGATATTCCACAGGGCAGGCACAGCCTCAAAAAAGGTATGACTTTGGGTCCAACAAGATAGCATTGTTTGAAGGAAGGGATCTGGAGCATGCCTTCTCTGCTAGACCTGGTGAGGCAGGCAGAAACCATGGGGACAGGCAGTCCTGCATATAGCCTTGTTTTATACCATTTAATGTCAGGTTCAGCCCAAAGAACTCCACGAGTCAGTGCAAATACAGTTCTGTTGTGTTTATTAGCTTCCACCTCAAGACAGAAATCTCTCCAGACTTAACCCAAGTTCCCAAGCCAGCAACCCACAACACCGTGCATTCCTTAGGGTGGTGCCAGTCTCATCTTCTTAAACTTCCCATGCTCCTGTTGGGGGCTAAGGAAATGCTTATCTCCCTGAGCGTGGCCTTCATAACAATATTCCATCACATTTAGGGCTTTATAGGTGGTAACCAGCACCTTGAAATGCACCCAGAAGCCTACTAGGAGCCAGTAGCAGCAGTGTTATGTGAACTTGTCAAGAAATGCCAAAAACTGCTCACACTGCTGTGTTCTGGACCAGCTACAACTTCCAAATGCTTTTGAAGGGTAGCCCCATATACAATGCATTACAGTAATCCAAACAGGACATGACTAAGGCATAGTTCACTGTGAGCAAGGCCTCTTGGTCCAGGAATGGGCACAATTGTATAAGGTGAACCTGTACAAAGGCCCTTCTAGCCATGGCTGCCTCCTGTTCTTTGAGCAGGAGCTGTGAGGCCAAGAGGACCCCCAAATTGTGCACTAACTCTGACTGAGGGTGCTTACCTCTAGGCAGAGTTAAAGGTGGAAAATCTCCAGAACTGGGGAGCCTGAAAACCTATAGCTACTCACTCTTGCGAGAGTTGAGTAGAAGCCTGTTCTCCCTCATCCAGACCTCTATAGCCTCCAGGCACTGGGAAAGGACAGCATTGCTTGGTTGACCCAGGGCAGAGATGTACAGCTGAGTATCATCAGCATACTGATGAAACTGCACCACATATTGACAGATGACCTCCTCCAGAGGCTTCATGTAGATGTTAAATAGAAGTGAGGAGAGAGTAAAGCAGAAGCCACAAAGTAGAGGCCTCTGGCTTGACCACTCCTCCCCACCAATACCAACTGGAGAAAGGAGGAGAACCACCATAACATAGTGCCCCGCACTCCTAAACCCTTCAGCTGATCCAGAAGGATACCATGATTGATGGTACTGAAGACAGCTGAGAGCTCAAAGGCTGCCAGTGTGGATGCACTAACTCCATCCCAAGTCCATCAAAGGTTATCAGCAAGTGTGATCAATACTGTCTCAGTACTGTGGCCAGGCTTGAATCCTGACTGAAAGGGGTCCACATAATCACTTTTTCCAGGGCCCTTTGGAGCTGCAAGCCAACCATCTTTTCAACAACTATCCCCAAAAAGAGAAGATAAGAGATTGGACAGAAATTGGATCCAGTGATGGCCTCTAAAGAGGGGACAGACCACTACCTCTTTCTGGTGGTTGGAACCATCACTTTATGTAGAAAACCATTCATCACCATCTGGAGTCAACCAACCTCCTGAGAGAACTTAATCAGCCAGGTGGAACAGGGATCTAAAATACAGATGGCCAAACTCACAGCTCTGCGGGCCCTGTCTACTTCATCAGAACCAACAGGTTCAAACTCCTTCCGGATAACCAGGCAAAACTGTGCCTCAGGCAACTCCACAGGGCTTGTACAGCTGAAGTCCAACTCCAAATGAATCCGAGTGACTTTATGTAACAGGTCACTAAAATAATCTTCACAGAGGCCCTGCAAGAGTTCTCATGGCCCTTCCTTACTAAACACAGCCATCCATCTGTGGATGCAGTATGGAGTGAACTGTAATTTCCATTCTTTTGTAACCAAAATAGCACTTACCCTGATTTTTTTTGGGGGGGGGGACATATTGGATAGCCTGTTTAAGTCCAATATCTGAATTTATACTTTTTCTTTCACTTTAATTAAAAATCAATATCAAATTATTCATTTTTTATCTTGCTATAGAAATATAATGGCTTATTGTTGGAATTTAGATCTAATGGAAGCCTTCTGTTTAAAAAGAGTTTGGCTTTGGCCAATGACATATAATCTCTTATAATTCATCCAGTTTCTGAACTGAACTGAATCTAAGCAAGATCAGGCAGGGTGTACTACTTGGATGTGAGACAACCAGAGAATTTCAGGGCAGTAGATTGGAAAACTGAAAAAATATCCCAGAAGGTGACAATAAAAAACTGCTTCCATATAATTGTCAAGAAAACTGTGGATATGTCCATGAAGTCACCAGAAATCAAGATCAATCCATCTTCATATTTTTTATAGCATCATTCAAGTATTCCTATGCTGATATAGCCATAATGATGACAGGCTTTATATCAACCCCACAATATCTCTATAACCATTATAAGATGCTACAAATCATAGTAAAGTCTTGCTCCAAACTGAGGAATCTGGTGTAAGAGTTAATCTAAGTTTCCAAATCAGAAAAATTCTTGGGACTGGGAGATTTGTAGATACTTGTTGCAGCTGCTTTCTGTTTACTACTTTCCAGCTCAAAGGGTTTGATAAGAAAGATTCATTATTTCCCCAATAGGTATGTTAGAAAAGGGTGAACGTGTTTACAGATGCTATCAGCATGAGGTTGGATGTGTTGACAATAAATTAATGCCTCTTTCTGACATGAATCTTAGAGTATACAGAGGATACCTGTAGTAATTCTCTTTATTTTTCTCTTTTTTGTATCTGACACATACTTGCAAGTTGAGTTTTTATTAAAGATGGTCAGTTAAGCTGACATTTGACATGAAAAGGAGTTTTTTGTTGATATTGTTTTTAAAGGTCAGTTTGTATGACTAGTGAAATGTACAGGCTACCATTTTGGAAGAAATCAAATATGAACATAGATTTTTTTTTTTCCTTTCACCACCACTACAGTGTTGCAACCAGACTAATTTTCATGGATCTTAAGCTTTATCAGATGACTACAAAAAGTAGTCCTAATTCCCCCAATTACAACTGAGACCTGAAATAAAATGCTGCAATATGGGATGCTTCTGTTCAGCAGCCCAGTCATGCCCAGTTCCCGAATATTTTGCTTCCCCTCATTCCCTGATTTTCCCTCTCTCATACTTACTCATCTGTCATGCCCCTAACAGCAGAGCACACCTAGAAAAGCCAGATTCACATGGAGTTTTGTTAATTAGGTTTAATGCCAAGAAATAAAGAGTTAGGATACAGAATCTTACAAACTGAATGAGCAAAAATTCCTGCCCTCATTTATCAGTGACTTCATTAAGGTGGGGCTCTCTGGGAGTTGTGTGAACCTCTTTTTTCCCACAGTGTGAAACTGAAGGGCTGTCTTTTTCTCAGTTAAGACTGGCACTGAAACATTCATCTACTCTTTGTTAATTTCACATGCATAAGAGGAGCTGGGCTTCAATCATGCTGCTGCAAATCCCATCATGCCTTTTTTGACCTTTCCCCATGAGGTCAAAAGTTAGCCTCTAAACAAATAACATGAGATTGTGACAAGCATGGGCTTGAAAATATGTGTCACATCTGTCTGGGAGTTGGAATTGGGTGCTGGAAGCAGGCAAAGAAGGTTGCAAATGGTGACCATGTAACTGCAGGATGCTGCAATGTCATAATTGCAAGCTGGGCGCTGGGTCCTGGATCATGAGCACGTGACCACGGGGATACTGCGATGGCTGGAACTTCAAGGACTGCTCTTAAGTGCTCATTCAGTGCTTTTGCAAGTTCAAACAGTTGCTGAATGAGTGGTCTTTAACAAGGACCGCCTGTATAGTGGTCAGAAGAAATTTCTGATTATGTAATGTGTACAATGATTCTTAGTATATCCACTTTTTACATCTATGCATGCTTCTGCAAATCTCATGCTACAGCCTGAATGCCTTAAATGTATTTGAATTGGAATGTTTATAGAGAGACAGCATCCATAGATAGAAAGATACCACTGGTTAACTGAAAATAATGCACTGTTTGTGTACAACTAAATTTGGAGGATTTCACACGAAGGCTAATCCATGGAGCCTGGTTCAGTAGGATAAAGAGGTCGCTGCCCCACCAACATTATCTACCTCTAACCAGTGTCTTCTCTCTGCCTTTTTACTAATAACCAAGGCTATTGGCTGTCAGTCTCCTTTTAGTGTGATGTTTGTGAAATTCAGCAAACAGGTTTCCCCTTCAAAGACATACAGGCATATACTCCCCCCCCTTTTTAAAAAAAAGATATAGATGAAGGACAGAACCAAACTCTGTTCATGAAAAAGCAATAGAAGGGAGAAAAGTTAATAGGCCAAGCCAATGGGTTCTTTTGAACATGCTGATCAATCAGCAATTCCAAATGGCTGCAAATACGTTGAGCCCAAGTCAACCAATGATTAGCCAGGTAGATAAGTGTGGTTTAACTGTTGAAGTACTGCAACTATTACTTTTAGTTGCAATTACTGTAGGAGAAGCAGCTATTTCTATTGCTGCACTCTGGCACTGTCAGCATAGGAGCATAGAAAAGGAAAGCTGCTTTGGGGATAGTTTCTTATTTTTCATAGGAATAAGAAGAAAAACACTGACTACTTCGAGAATGATTTTGGGTTGTAATTGTTGTTGCTTTAACATCAGAGACTTTCTACTTAAATTTAAGCAGTATAGAGTTTAACATCTAAAACATTAAATGCATGATGCCGGGGGGGGGGACCATGTAGTCCTGCTGTAATTGCATGTCTATATGTGTTTGTGTGAAAGTGAGACAGAGAAGAAGGGAAAGGGTGAAGCTGAGCTTAGGAAAAACCAATTTGTGGATGACCTAGAAAAAGGTGTCTGAGATATCCTGTAAAGATAATAATAGCAAGTTTCCAACCCCAACCTCAGAAGTTCTTAACCTAGGATTTTCTTCTAGGAATGTCTGCATCAGCAGCTCTGGCAGCTGAATGCTGCCTATTCAGTGTGTACTAACACAGCTTCTGTTTGATTGCAGGAAGCCTCACGTGATTTTCATACCATCATCTGAAATGTAGTTTTATTTCCATCCCCACCCCCCGCCCCGATAATAGCCTTAGAGCAACCCAGGGTCTATTCCTATTTCTCTTAACTGGGACCTGTTAAACATTCTGTTCTGCCACCCTTCCTTCTTGAGCAGTGGCAAGAGGAAGACCAATTTCATAATCACCTGTGCCACCCATGTATTATGGTCACTATCCACGTTTCAGAACAGAACAGGCCATACTCCCGTCTGGTATCTCTCTCGCTTGCTACACTGCGCATGAGAAGGATGACCTGAGCATGTGCCTCTTACGGCACTGCATCTAAGCCTGCTTTCCTTCACTTTGCCAGGCAGGATGGTTGGAAAGGCTGGTGGAGAGGCCAGAGAGCAGGAACTGTAAGCCTACTGAACGAAGGTAAGCAAACTTTCTTAAATTCAACCAATGATTTACAGAAGAGCACTGCAGGGGCTACTGGCCTTTGTGTCATTGCCAGAAAAGGATGTAAAGAAAACCAGAAGCAGTTGCTCTGCTACCATTTGCCATGCTTACCTGTATCCTGCAACCCTCTATAGGCACCAGCAACTGCTGAATGAAATATAATGGAATGTATAACTACCTACTGAAGTACAAAAGCACTGTAAGCACCTAGAGCTGAAATGTGGCTATAAGGCTTATACAGCAATCTGAATTTGAAGCGGAAAAGTAATTCAGAGCATGCATCGCTTTTCAGAGCCTGAATGGGTGTTCAGTCCTACATATCAGAATCACCTTAAATAGGCTATATAAGTCCAAGGAATGGCACAGGCTTGGGAAGGAATTACTGATGCGTGTGACGTCCACGCTCTAAACCACCATTCACCTTTGAATCTCAATCTGACAAGTGGGTACAAATATTGCAGCATCCTATGTGGATTGAGGAAGGCCAAACATTTCAGGCTTTTTAAAAGAAATTTTGGGGAAGGGGGAGGTTAAGGGACAAAAGGGGGTGGGTGGGTGATAGCAAATAATGTGAAATAAATAATAATAACTTTTTATCCCTTAATACCCCGAAACGTTCAAGACAAACGGGCCTCGGGATCTACTATAACCTGAAAGCCAACAGAAGTTTGTTTGTTTGTTTATTTATTTATAAATCAAATTTATTTATAAATCAAATTTATATCACTGCCCCACTCCCCCACAAGGAGAGACTCTGGGCGGTTCACAACCAAACAGTTAAAACCAATAAAAACATAAATAGTACAGCATAAAATACAATGATTAAATATGATAAAATCCAAGCGATGGTGGTATTGTTGCAGCCTGTGACCAGATAATATTGGTCAGGTAGGACTAGGGAACCAGCCATCCCCAGAACTGACCATTCCCATCCCCACCCTATGCGTAATAACAAAACCAGGTCTTCAGTTTTTTCCTGAAGTCTAAGAGGGAGGGGGCCAACCTCACTTCTGGGGGAAGGGTGTTCCAAAGGGCAGGGGCTGCTGCGGAGAAGGCTTGCCTCCTAGACCCCATCAGATGAAATTCTCTTGCAGACGGGGTCCGTAGAATGCCCTCTCTGCACGACCAGATGGGACGGGTTGATGTAATGGGGATGAGATGGTCCTTCAGGTTGGCTTTCTGAGTTGGACCACTGCAGATAATATAGTGAATTTAGGATGGAGAAGGATTAGGACTCACGTCCTCAACTTCCACAACATCGTTATGGGGGGAAGGGGGAGGACCAAATGTGCAATATGACATTACAAGAAACTCTGTTCCCTTTGTACATGTGTTCTGGTATTACCCACGCGTATGTAAAGGATGGGACTTGCATCACATCTTCACATTGTATGTTTCATCATTCTGACAAAACCTCTGGATTCAGTGGGTGCTTCTGCCACTTCCAATGCTTATGAACTTGCAAAGCTGAAAAGCATTTCTCTGTCGCTTTCATGTTCTCAAGTCAAAGAAAAAATATTCAAACATTTATTTCCAATGGCTTTCCTCACATGGCTAAATGGTAACTCAATTTTTAATTCATGTTATCTTGCAAAGGTCACATTTCACATTTTCATATGTGAAACTGAGAAATTGTTTTTCTATACCACTGAGATGCTACTAATACCAAATATGATATTGATTTTGATGGATATTGATTAAAAAGGTATTCATTGTATTTTAACAGGCAGTCTGGTATAGTGGTTAAAAGTTTCAAGCTAGAAACTGGGAGATGTGAATTTTAGTCCTGGGTTGAATTTCAGAGAAAGATAAGAAAGGAACAGTACAAGAATACACTCAGTTTTCTAATTGTTTCTGAAGTAATTGTTACTATCACCAAAATAAAATTGTTTCTGAGAATTTTACCTTACAAGCATCTCTTTGTTTCCTCTGAATGTAGTAAGTTTTCATTGGCTTCTCTACAAAACATCAGAATAATGGGATATATAATAATGTGGGAGAAGGAAGAACATACAGTATATGAGGATTTTGAAGATTAAGTTCTTGCCAGAAAATTATAGTACAGGTGTTTTTCGAGAAAACTAGCCTCCTACGTGAATGCAAAAATACATACTAACAAAATGCCACTGGGATTTTTTTGTAAGTTTCAGATATCAGATAATGGTCTTTGCATTTGACGGGGTGGGGAGAAACAGACCAGATCCTGTAGCATATTTCTCCCACCTGCTATCTCCCCTTCAGTTCCAACTATATCTTTGCAGCAATTTAAATTAACTCAATATAATTTTTAATAGAGCAAACTGAAAATAGTTTTCCCCTTCTCTGGAATATTTCTATTATTATTATTATTATTATTATTATTATTATTATTATTATTATTTATTTTTGAACTACAGGAAAAGCTAAATACATTACATAAGCAGAACGCTGTGTCATTCAGTGTATTGTTATATAGATGGATCCAGCAGAATTTGAAGTACTAGGTTTTCTCTAGTTGGAAAGCTGATTAATATAAGAAAGCGACATTGCCATGTGGCTTCTGTTCTGGAAAATTTGCTTAGCTGTGTTACTACTTGGTGTTTACTATAATTTTCTCTCCCCTGTTCCCCAATCTATGCAGTATATTTAAGCCAACAAATATTTGTTTACCTTCTTCCCCCTTCCCTGCAAATATGCTATTATGCTAAAACCCAGCAGAGGCCAACCAAACACCCCATATTTCCCAAGGCTCTTTTGCCTAGATTTCAGTTGATCAGTAGGATAAAAGTGAAGTGGGAAAAGGGCTCAGCAAGGCAGAGACAGACCTGTATTTGGAATTTGGTAGCAAAACAAATATTCAATCCTCTAAGCTATTTGCGACATTCGCACTCATCCCTGACATTAATATTATAATTTCATTGAAATCAAACTAGTTTAGAAGCTATAAATCAGTGCAGAAGCCAGAAGAGCACCTAATATTTGTTGGCATGGAAGCTCTGGGTAAATGTTATGTTTAATAAGGTTGTACTTGAAAGGTTAAAGGCTCTGTCATTCTCTGTTCTTTTACAAGCTGGGAGTTTGAATTTGGCATGTGTGACATTTCTTGTAGGATCCCAAAAGTTCATCTTTTAAAATCTTAATTGCTGCTTTGTTCTGTTGGAGAAGAGGACTAAAAGAATGGCTAAAAGGCCATTTCTACAGCAACTCTGTACACATCACCGTGTCCCCTGTTGGAGAGTCCTGTTTGAACTCCACTGGAGTATTCCATGAGAGTTGAGATGGAATGATGGCATGACCAGCTGAAATAAGTGATCAGGGGCATCCTGAACTGAATGTACTTCTCAGTGAATGCCTGTAACTGCTCTCATTCAAGACTGTCATATGTTAGGAAATACCTGTTGAAAGAAAAAGAATCTGTCCACCAAGTGATTCTAGAAATACATAATTTTGCAATAATGAAATGATTCTATCTATCCTCATTATTCCTGCAAAAGAGCTAAAAGTTTGGGATACAGCCATTTGGTTCAATGGGACAGCGGCAAATTAGGTAAGATTTGATATATTAACTTATCTTGATAAAAGCATCTACAATCTTCTAGATTGCACAAAACTCTCTTCATGAAGGGGAAACTATCACATTGCATATTTTGCATCATTTGTTTTGTAGTAATGCTTTTACTTCATATTTGCATTGTTTGTACTACTTCTCTTACTATATACATTGCTGGTACAGGTAGTCCTTGCTTAACGATGGTAGTTGGAACCAGCAATTCCATTGCTAAGTGATGCAGTTGTAAAGTGCAGTGTCATATGTCTGTATATTTTCTCTCCAGATTAATGAAAAGATATTACTATACAGGACATTCTGAGATTCATTTTTTAAAAAATCAAAAAATATTCCCTCATGTCATATTTTCATATAATATCTTAATCAATTTTTTTCATCTCCCGATTCTCAGATTCATCAACATAAGGAGCTAAAAAAATCGTATGATTAGTGAGCTGATCTACTTATGCCTAGGTACTTTTCCAGCTTACCTGAAAAAGAAAATTGTTGGAATAGTACTGTGGGATCAAAACGCAGGACACAAATGCAGAATAATCAAGGCTTCACTGCAGTGTTTATTGAGCAGTACGTACTGGAGGGGGACCCCACCAGAAGTTAGTGGGAGGCACTTCCCTACAGGCAAAATGGATGCTCTCATATTTATATAGTTCTATAAGAAGGGGAAGGGAAAAAGAACGTATATGCATACATATTCATATGATGATGCAGGCATACCTAAATAGGCAATAGTTCTCAAGTTACTCTCTGCCCCTCTGTTATCTGCTAGTAAAACAACAGTGTCACAGAAAAGAAGACACAAATTAGTTCAAGGTGCCAAATACCAGGAAGAAGGCATCCTCCCTCAGGGCAGATGTTTGAGTTGCTATGGGGATGTTTGCGATAAGGAGTTTACAACTGGCCTGGTTCACATCAGCTTCAAGGATGCTCCCACATGCCTTTATGGTTCAATCTTATTAAGACGATCCCATTCATCTGAGGCCTCTAAAAACTTGTCTTTTTCACCCAAAGATTCATTTTTCTCACAGTACCATTGTGTCTGTTACTTTCCACAAAAATGATTTTACAACTGGATAAATAACCACATGTAAAACTCTTGAAATCTCAACAATTAGCATGTTCACCTCAGTAAAGTTGCCTAAAATGAGTTCCTCCCCGCAAAAGATATTATATTATCTTTATTCCAATATTCTCCCAGTCTCTCAATAATAAGTTTTTAATTCACACTCTTTTTAAAAAACTAAATAATGAAGAGATCTATAGCATTTCCATTTTTCTAAATTTTTATGTACGAAAAAATGGCTTAGCAATATATAAAAAGGGACAAAAATTTTGTAGGTTTAATAGCACATTATAAAATTCATGTTATTTCTGCTAGAATATCTCAATGATTATCTCATCTGAAGGGTTTTATCTCTTGACAATTAGCCATTGTCCATCAGTTGAAAGAGAGGAGACATGCTCTATTAAATTCATTGTGAAAATTATGAATCATTGATATTAATGCCCATTTTATTGCTCTGCCTGTCAGTGCTATAGAATGTTAAGTAAGAATTTAGATAAATATTGCTATAAATATAATTTAGCAAGATTCTTCCTCCCGCTTATTTCATGGCTGATATGACAAGAAGAGATGCAGTAACACAAGGGAGGTGTCTGTCTGTCCTCATAGTAGGAATCATTGGGAAGGATAAATAACCATTATTAACCCCTTAGCATCATTCTTTCCCTATTTCACCAAGAATACAAATGAGATGTGAAGCAGGGTACATTATATAAAAAGAATGAGGGCCTCTGTTCCTTGTGTGGAGAGGGAGAGAGGGCTTCCCAAGATCTCTTACCTCACGAGTTCATCCCACAGGGAAACATTTCTGTCAATTTTCTGCATACCTACGCACAGAGATTCACGCCCACATATCCCCTCCTGGTGGCAAGGCCACCAAAGGCAACAGCTGTGTTTCCTTGGAAAAGAAAACCCTGGAGAAATCTCCATAAAGATTTCCTTGCAGGTGTGTTGGGAAACAGCATTGATTACAGGCTGCCATTTGTTCTCATTGTAACGTGCCAGGGAAAGGAAACACTTTCTGCCCAGTTTGGATGATTCCAAGACTTCAGACACACTTCAACAAGAGGAAAAAGGAATAGATTTTATCACACTTAATTCTCGCTCCTTTTTTTCTGGCAAGGACAACCTGGGTTACTTGCCAAAAGGCACCAGGTTTTGGTCCTTGTGTGCAATTTCTTTAGCCAGGTAGGCTGCCTGGGCTATATTTCTCTCCTCAGTTACATGATATAACAAAGCCACTATCAGTCTAACGTAGGAACATCTTAAATAAAAAATAAAACCATAAGCTTTGCAGTAGTTCAGGTAAACTCAGGGCCATTCAATGCTTTGTGGCCTAAGACAGAACAATAAATGCAAACACGTGAGCAAGGTGCTTGTTTGTTCCTAAATCCAAATTATTTTGGCGCCTGAGGCACAAAATCTACCTCTGTCTTTCTCCACTCCTGGGAGTAAATACACAATATTTTATTTACCTGACAGGAAGATGACCCTGATTGTAGGATGATCCTCCCTCCCTCCTTCCCTCCCTCCAAAAAGGAAATTTAGAAAGCAAAAAAGATTCAAAGCACAAACAACCTTGCCCAATAAGGTTGTCAACTTCAGCTAAAACTAAACACAGAAATGTGTATACTTGGCACACCTATACATACATATGGATCTGTGTGTGTGTGTCTCTGTGTCTGTGCCTGTGTGCAAACACTGGCTAGAGGTTTCACCGAAAAAGAGCAGGGCCAAACAAATATTTCATCAAAATTAATTGCCTGTAAAATAAGGCTTCACATTTCTAAAGTTAATTGATCTCCCACTGGCATAAGAATATCTTTTTCACAGATGAGTACAGATAAGAGTCAGAGATATTGCTCTCCTCCCAAGAGAAATGGGAGGGGGGAAAGGAAGGAAATAGTATGGCAATGGGGTGTGGGAACTGGAAAAAAAAAAAAGTCTGTTTGCCAAAAGCTCAGCCAAAATGTTTCTGTAATAGGCCTGACAGAATTCCATGGCGGTTATTCTCAGCTAATTAGGACTTCTAGCTCTGTTCAGTTGTTATGCAGTAGGTCTTCACTTGCAAGGAAGAGTGGGCAAGGGGGTCCAGTTCCACTGTCCCTCCCCCCCCCCAATGCAAGGCAGAGCCAATCTGTTTCTGGAGGCTTGCCATGCAATTGGGGATTTTTGTCTGTTTTTGCAAGAGTCCACAGACATCCCCTGAAGCCACGAGATCTGCGTCTTCCCTTCTTCTGTCTCTGTTCCCGCCATTTCCTTTCATTATTTATGGCAAGGGGAAGGTAGTTCCTGTTGGCTTTTTTCAAGCCCCAGCTCCAATATCCACCTAATTAGAAAACAGTTCTCAACTTCCTTTCAGGTAAAGATGGTAATAACAAGGAACGCCCCTAACAATTGAATATGCTCCCTCACTCCGCTCGAATAGCAGTTTTTTAAAACTTTTCCCACAAAATACTTCTCTTCTTTTTCCTGCAACAGCCATAATGATAACCTCTACCAAGGAAATCCTAATCTGTCTCTTTATTTAGGGTGAATAGATCTCTAACATTAAGCACAAATCATAGTCTCAGGCCAATGTCCCTGACATTGTGTTTCTTCTGCTGCTGGTTGGACTGACTAAAGTATCTTGGCCCCCACGCTGGGGATGACATGGAAAAAGCTTCAGCAGGATTTCCTGCAGTGCCAATAACTCCAGCACTTGATCTCACCTACGGGCTACACCTCAACATATAAAATATATAACAACAGGCTCTGTGTTGCCCAGTGTTTTATCCTTTGCATGTTACTATTTGGAAGGCAATTTAGAAGAAAAAACTTATTGAGTTTACAGTCAGAGTACACAAGTGATATTAAATGTTCTACATATTGCTGTGTGTCAACACATCCATTGAATATTGAGCCCTTGAGGTAATAATAGCAATAGATAAGCTGGGCTGACTTTTCAAAAGAGCGAGATAGGCTGGTTTTTCCTACCTAGCCCCCTCTTTATCTAAGCCAGTATTGTTCCCACTGACCTGCAGCTCCTCTCTTGAATTTCAGCTTGACGAAAAGATGCATGAAGCTATTGCTCGTCACTCAAAAGGGTGGGAAAAAGAGTGGCCAGGATACCCACTTTTGTACAAACAGCGCCGGCGTTGAGAATTTCAAGAGAATGAGACTACTTTATTTGCGTAGTCCAGAAAAATGAGGCAAGACACTAGAGCATTAGGTAAATTAGGGCCCCAATTTTATTAACTTTAATTGCAACAGGATCTGCAAGATGTGTGGGCTCTTCTATTAAACTTTGGAGGTGTCTGGGGATTCAACTTGGTTATAGATTGGGAAGCCAACTTAGCCTTTGAAATAGGGGAAATCAACCACACCTATTCAGGTGATGAGGAAGGCCAGCCTGAATAATTTTATTTCAAGCCTCATAGCTTCAGCTAGATTAAAACCAATTATCCCGGAAGGGCATTTGTAGCCTACTCTTGGAATGCTGTCTTACCTTACAGATACCTCTGGGCATTCATCAAATTTGCATGGGCATATTTTCCTGCATAATTCTGCTATTTGTGACCAGTCTAATTGTATCTGACAGTAATCCTTCTGTCCTAGTTGCTAATGACATCTCTTGAGATCTGAGGTCATCCCTAGATACATACCACATATTCTACTTTCTGAAAAATCAAAAATATGTTGAGTTGTCTTCTTCTAAAGTTATGATATGAAGTCAGTTGGATAAGAGGAGCACAGAAGATGCCACAGCTAGATAATGATGTTCTGCATCTGCATGTTCCACTGTCAGAGACAGAGTCAAATTACATAATGTGCAGTTCATCTTCTAAAGTAGACTGAGATGAATTTATGTAGATTCAGGAGGATTAAATCTTCCCCAGAAAGCCAGTTTGGTGTAGTGGTTAAAGGCACTGGATTAGAAACTGGGAAGGCATGAGTTCTATTCCTGCCTTAGACATAAAAGCCAACTGGGTATCTTTGGGACAGTGACCCCTCTCAGTCCTAGGAAGAAAGCAATGGCAAACTACTTCCAAAAATATTGCCAGAAAAACAGCATGGACTTATCCATGTAGTTGCCATGAGCCAAGATTGAAGGCACACACAAAGAAATCTTCCCCAAATTGCCTGCACTGGTTTTTATTTGGACTCCTACACCCACGGGCATCTGCTGGATGGGCTCAATGTGCATTTGTTTGATGCCCTGTGGATGCTCCTACCCTTACCTCACCCCAATACCATACCACATGTGGACGTTTGTAAGAAAAAAACCTTAATTCATGCCAGTGGACCCTGCATTCTTATTCTGCTGGAAACATACCAAACACTAAGGCCCACATTAAGCTTGAGGGAGGTATAGTGAGAAGTGCTTTATGGAATTAGAAAATAAATTATATTTAATGTCACTTACATTTATTTAATTTGGCAGCAGCTTGAAAGAAATCTGCCTTCAACCCTGCAGATTGTGAACTATGCTCTGATATAAATAAAAAGCAACCCATTGTATGTTACATGGCAACATAATTGCCAAGCCCTAGCAGTTGCTCACAACTAAGAAAAATAGATTCTCAGTCTTGTTAAGCAAATATGTTTTTCCAGCAAAGAATCTATGGAGAAGTTGTACTGAAGCATGAAGAAATATCCTACTCCAACTTAAATACTGTTTTAAAATAGTTTCTACTCTAAATCAAAGGATCTACCATCCTTTAATTATTTCCTTTTCTGATCCAGCACCATAGTTGATATGGGTCTTGGGCCACTTCTAGGAATGATTCATTACAAGTTGCTTATATATGCTACTCAGTTAAACAAAAATACTGAGATATGTGTGATCATTACAGTGAATATAAAACAGTATGTTAACATAAATAGTTTGTATTACACTCAGCAGTTTAATACACTCAGACCTGTCATGAAATTAATACTGTACATCTTTTCTCTCTGTCCAAGCACACCTGCCTAAAAATTTCTAGCAGGAGAGTGAGAGACACAAACAGCAAAGGAGCTCTTTCCTACTGCTTTAACAGGCAGGATTTTCAGGAGAGATAAAACTAAATGATTGGCAATGTTCATGTTAATATCAGAGAACTAATTACATCACTCAACACCCACTCCCACTTGACCCATATACGGAAGAAAAACTACAAGAGAGTTTGAGGCTGTGAAAGCCAGAGAATTGGATTTCTGAATCACCTTAGACTCTCTCTGAAATGATTCAGAGGCATTTGATTCAATTCAACACCCTGAATCAATGTGAAGATTTGATTCAGATGTTCAGTTCAACTGAATCTCCTTCAAATCAAATCACTCATTTGAAGTTTCACAGCTCAAATGAAGATATCCGTGTTGACAGACAAGAAATTGTATTTACTACTGTGTATGTTTTGCTTCTCAGCCCATCTGTCCCTCAAACCAGAAATTGCAACAAACAAAATAAATTTCACTTTGTTTGACAATAGTTTTTACATGGACCATCTTTATCTTGCAAAATAAGCACTTATTTTAAGTAAGTATATGTGGGCATGAACAAAGTGCATTTTTTGTATGCCCAGTATACTTCTTCCAAAACAAATGTTCTTTATTTTGCTATTTAAAAAACACACAGATGATTTGCTTGTATGCATTAAGTGAGTTAGAACTCATCTGTTAAGTCAATAATATAATCATTGTTACCATACCAACTATTGGTTGATTAGGTCCCCACAGAGAGAAATTGCATGGAAGCCTTGATATTCACGTCATGCTGTGTCCTCAGAGGCGTCTAGCTATATTTAACCTTGTCTTGCAGGATATTTATGGAATTAATGTGTAAAACATTATGGATAGCTAAATATATATGCTGTGTTCTGGGGGGAATGTCAAAATTTACTGTCTTTTATTTGTAGGAAATCTGTGGCTATATACATTTTAATTAGAACTGGCAAAGCAATTCTATATGGCACCTATGCTAAAATCCATGCTACCGAATGGCTGTCTCATTATCCAATGTGTGCTAAGTCTAAGACGAGAGAAATAGAGCAGAAATAAATACTTGTAAAATATGTTATTAGTGTCAGTAACAACCACAGCATCTTTGGCAAAGCAACACCAATACATATCAAGTCCAATGCAGTAGCAGGAATGATGCCTCCATACTGGCCAAAAACAGAGGAAGCCAATCCGTTCTGGCTAATTTAAGTTCCTCAACAAACTCAGCATCCAGAGTGATTCTGAGAGACTTCCAGAAGACCTGTCCCGAGGTTTCTAAATTTAGATGGTATGTGCAACCAATCTAGCTGTAGGAAGAGTCAGATAGTATCAAGCTCCAGGTCCCATTCTTGAAGGGCAACTGAGTCCTGCCAATGGATGCAAACAGCAGCTTATGCACTTACCCATGCCAATATACACCATATTACACCATATATTTAGATAATCATGGTGTCATGGCACTCCCAAATCTGAGAGTCCTTGTGAAATCGGCATTGCGACTTGCCATGTTTCAGACTTTGGTATTTCTCATTTTGGAAGGCTAATATGATGAACTACTGTCAGCACAGTTATTGCCAAATGTAAATCACATCCTTGTAACACATTGTCATTTATTCCATAAACCATGGTTAAGCACAAGCCATGTTAGCAGGTCAGAATGTTATCGGAGTCAGTAGTTGGAAAAGATACTGTCCTTTGTTCCCTTCTTTTATGTTGTCAAATTTTGATTTGTGTTTTTTAAATAATTGAATGCGTAGTGGATATTTAACTGTTTTGCTACTCCTTTGAGAGCTCCATTTGGATCGGTGCACCTCAAAATCATAACAAGAAAAGCAAGTGGTGATTCCAGTAGGTATTTAAGCATCCTATTCCACCCATTAGTGTCACTTTAAGATGAGAGGACACTGGAGAAAACTGTGGTAATTGTCAGGATGGAAAGAAATGGCATTCACTGTTAAACATTGGTGGAGAATAATTTGAGAAAATTCTGCAATGTAAATCTCCTTTTTGCGGGGGGAGGGGGAAATCTCAGAATTCTCTCCTGGAAAAAAAAATTGGCTCAGTTCTACGGCTCTCTTGCTGTGGTTGGATAAATGTGATTGCCGTTTGAAGGAGCAATTCTATGTGACACATCTGCATTTAGAATGCATTGCCACAATGTGGGATTATTTGAGTGAGGAAAATGGGGAGAGCAATCGTACGCTTATATTTTGCCAAGTCTTGACATTAAAAGAAAACGAATTTCCATTCACATGACTCAAGCATCTTCTGTTTGGAACATAATATAAACCTAGGATTGTAATTCAGCAGGATGATTCAGTAATGATCAGACTCTATGGCCTGGAGAGAAACAGCATAAATTAATGTCTCATGAGATAGAGGTCCCCTATCCAATATAAATACAACTCGGAGAAAACAGAGAAAAAATGATTAAGATTCTTATAGTATGGTGGCATTTGAAATAGGCCCAAAGGTCTTACCTCCCCTGTGAGATTCTAATTGGCTGGGGAACTGCTTAGTTGCTATGGTAATTGGCTCTGGAGAAATTGCCATAATCTGTAGTAGCTATAGGTTAATTTAATATTCTTATTGCCAAGCTATACTTTGATTCACTATCATTATTCTTTGAATTAGGTATTTCATTCTGGAAATGCTATGGCAACTTATCTTTGGTCTACTTATGTTGTGTTTTTTTTCAAAAAATGAATTTTACTTTGACCACTGTGACAATTCAGTTTTCCAGTGATTTCCATTAGGAAATAAATAACAAGTACTTAAACCAAAATGAAATCATCCTGTAATCTGGAATAAAACAAGCAATTTGAGCAGAAGCAAAATATGATGACATCAGCTCTGTCTTAAACACAGTTCTGATTTTTTAAAAAGAACATTTACAAATGCATTCCATTTCGTTTCCAACAACTGGTGGAAGAATAAGAAGAATGATGACATTTGTAGGAACTTGATACAAGTGGCTGGCTACACTCCAAATCTAAACAACCGGGTAAAATTTGAATATGTGAGGATGTGAGGATAGTTCCGGGCAGAGCTATCAAGTATGAAAAACACATTCCTCCTACAGTGGATGCCACAGTTTCTAATATGAACAGTTCTAAATTCTTCACCAGGCTTGATTTTAGCACTAACTACCCTGAGTTGGAACTTCATATGGATCCCTGATATATAACTGTGTTTTCCACACGTTGGTCTTCACTGTTGCAATTGTCTCAGTTCTGGAATATCATCAACTACTGAAATATTCTAGAATGTAATTTGTGAGGTATTCACTGGATTACAAGGAATTCTTCATGTCCATGATGTCAACTTCAAGTTTTATGCCACTTGATGTGAGCATGACTCTCATCTTGCTGCTATTTGCAGCACTTGTGTGATCATGCTTAATTGGGACAAGTGGGAATTTAACATGTTGCCTTAAAAGATCTTTGTTTATGAGTTCTAGTCAGATGTTGTCTTGGCAGATCCCCACAAGATACAAGCCATTAAGAAAGCTGTGGTACTAACTACTCCCACTGAAATCCACACTCCGCTGTGATTGGGAAAGTATTGCAGCTGGTTCATTCTTCAACTTACAACTTTATCTCAGCTTCTTAGAGAATTTAAAAAAATAATTTATGGGAGTGGCTGGATGTCCAACCATGCTCCTCTTGAAGAACGCCAGCCCCACTTGGTAGACGAGGCCAGGACATCAACTCCTCATGAAGACTAAACTACTTTTATTGAAGTTGACTGTAATAGCAGAATCTTGAAAGTTTGTGCTGTATCTCCTCCTCCTTCTTATACTTCAGTGAATTAGGGAGTCATTTACTTAATCCACTTGTGAATGCTATCTCGTTCTGGACTTTAAAAATGTTTCTGCTCCTTTTGCCTACATAATGGTTCTTGCGTATCTCCATCAAGATCATCTTCCATACTCTCTACAAAGAACTACAGTATACTCTTAACACTAATATTACTGTATTATATTTTGAACAAGGAAAGCAAACCGAATTCCTGTTGGTGTAGACTCATCGCAAGGCAAAGTCTACACCATTGTTTCTGTCAGCAAAGTTGTTGCACCCATGGAAGAAAAGTACTCTCAGATGTAAAGAGAAACTCTTACTATTATCTGAGCATGTTCCCACTTTCACTTGTACAGATGGCTCTTCTTTCAGAGTCATATTTGATTGACCGCAAGCCTCTTGAACCAATGTTTAACTAACCATCTTTTCAATGACCTCTGTGCACTGAATGTTGGAAGCTCAAACTGCAAGGGTATGACTACAAAGTTATTTGCTGCTCAGGCACAAATAATCCATCTGATTATTTTTCCAGATACACCATTTTTAGTTCAACTCCAGATCATGATCCTTTAAGCTTCACTGAAGAGCATGTGAAGTTATTTTTGCTCCAAATCGTTTCCAAAGATTAATGTCTTTCACAGATAAGAGACTGTGACATAACAGGATTTGTGCTTATAAACAATCGTAACAGTAGTCAGTTAAAAACATTCTGACCAATGTTGCCCACATGACTCATGAGGCATAAGATTTTATTCATTTTCTGACTGACGTCTGCTGTGAACTCATGGTCAACTGAGATACTCTCCTCTTTGATGGCACTAATTTGCATATTCCTCAAGCTCTCTGTCACTGTGCTGTTGAATTGGCCTGTGAAGGCCACCAAAGAGTAGTAAAGACCTAAGCACTCCAAAAGTAAAGGTTTGGTTTCTTAGTACAGATACACTTGTGAATAAGTGAGTCAAAATGTGCTTGTTATGCTAAATGGCAGATTCACCCATCAGCTGTCTTTCATGTTTCATTTCTCTCATCATCACCAAGGACTCAGGTCAGTGTAGATTTTTGTGATTCCCCTAATGGCAGCCATTTTTAATCATTATGGATGATTATGGTCAGTATCCTGTAGTGGAACTGTTCACCCCCACATCTGCTAAGGAGGAATTCCCAAGTTAGACAATTTTTTTTCTGCTTTCATCTGCTTTTTTCAAAACTGACAAGGGACCACCTTTTCAAAATCAGGAATTTGCTCAGTTACAGGCAGGCAAATCAGAACTGAATTGTTTCAGTTGAATGTCCCCAATCAAAAGTTCACTTTATAACAATTGGGCAAAACCTGTAAAGAAAGAGCATGCAGAAAAAGGTAGTCAAGCTACACTTGTATCTTGCAGAATTAGAGATATAGTACTTGTAAAGAGCATACAGGCTTGAAACAAACTATCACTGCTATTCTGTTCACACTCAGATCTAAAGGCAACAGTGCACCATGATTGTAGTTCAAGCCCCTAGAAATGTATCACATTTCAAGGTATTCCATAATACATTTCTAGATAATGAATCTGATGGTGATGCTTCCACCCTGTAGAGGAAACTACCTCAATGGACTTATCTGGCATTAAGATTCGCTGGTCCCCAACATTTCAGGGCCAGATGATTTCAGGTATTCCCAGAGAAGCATTCAACAACCTCCTGGCTGCCTGCAACACTATAGCACCTTGTAGTGACCACTTTGCTTTGGAAAGAGGGCAGTTCTGGTATACTAGTTTCCATTGTAATATTCGTGTTGCATTATTGGTTCCTCGTTTGGAATGTTTGGGGAAAAGAAGGGATGGAGCATTCTATTATAAACCTTTCTCTGATCATAGCCCTAGGGACATTGCCTAGAAAAGCGAGCCAGTCCAGATTTTAGAACTAACTAAGAGTAAGGAGGTTAGGAGCCAGCTGGAAGAAAATATATAATGCAACAAGGCAGAAAGTGGTCAGTCCAACAAAGTTTGTTTCAATATGTCTCTGTCTTTGACACCTTTCTTCAATCAACCTATGGTTATCAGTTGCTATCTTCAGTCAGCTGTTGATTATCACTTTGAAGGCTCCACATGACCTGGAGACTGCCTTTTCCTGAGGGTATCTGTCTGTCCCACCAGGTCAATAGGTTGGGCATGCTCCAGGTCCCTTCCCTCAAATGTTGTCACCTAGTAGGACCTTGGAGGTGTGCCTTCTCCATAACCACCCCAGCCTTTTGGACAGCTTCTCCCTGAGATTCAGAGCTCCCTGCCCCATTAGCTTTGTGGAGGGCTGTGAAGATCTGTCTCTTCATCTAGGCATTGGGCTAGGAAGGAAGTGAGTCCAGCAAATGCAAATGTAAATGTGGAATTAATAGAATGTGGTACAGTGATGGGATATGTGATGTTGTTGTGGGTTTTTGTGGGTTTTATTTATTCTGATTTTATGAATGTTGTTGTGAGCTGCCTAGGATTATCATGTTTAAGGTAGGAGACCACAGAACAGGAAGGAAGGAAGGAAGGAAGGAAGGAAGGAAGGAAGGAAGGAAGGAAGGAAGGAAGGAAGGAAGGAAGGAAGGAAGGAAGGAAAGTGAGCCAGTTGTTAGATAAAGTGCCTGATTAAGCTGTACATGGGAGCAGCTTCACACATAGCCTTTTTAGCATCTTCTCCTTCTCCAGCAGTTACAAGGAGAGTTCAATAAGCATTTAAGAGAAATGGTGATGGGCTGTACAATGCTCTTAAATTGGTGACTCAATTAACCCATTTGTCTGGGTCATGTTATGCATTCAATTATACACCAATCAGACAGGCTATCTTCACACAACATGTGAAGCCATTCCAAAATTAAAACTAACCAAACTCAATGTGTTATACATATTCAGCCTATCTAGGTGTATAGATTGAATCCAGCCATCTGGTGGCTTCTGTCCCCACTTGCTGCATTTATCAGTCTCACTCAGCAGTGGCTCAGAGTCCTAGCAAACTAAACTTTAGGGAATGCCACCCTTAATAGAAAATCAACTGGTCACCTCTTTGTTAGAGACAAAAAAGAGGTAGTAGTGGAGAGAATATATGGGAACCTTGGGAGCACTGACCATTTGCAGGTTCTGTGTGCTCCTGAAGTGCTATTGTGGACTCCATAAAGTTGGTGAATCTTTTCTCCAGTGTGGCTGAAGTTCAGGTACATCAAATCTATGACAACCAAAATATCCAATGAGAGCTTGTATGGTGTAGTGGTTAAGATGTTGGACGAGCATTGGACTCAGCTATGGAAGCTCACTGGGTGACTTTGGCTTAGTTATTGTCCTGCAGCCCAACCATCCTCGCAGAGTTGTTGTTGAAAATAATGGGAGGAGGGTCAGCCACATATGCTATCTTGTGCTTCTGAACAAAAGGCAGGATCTGAATTAATAAATTAATTGTGCCTCTGATCAAGGGCATTATGTAAAGTAATCAACAGCCAGGTAAGTGGCAGGGAAAGGTGAGTAGCAGGAGATAGGGTCGGTAGGACCAACATGTTCAGTGAGTGCTTCCCACAGCAGCATCATGTTCCTTCTTCCCATTCAGCTCTCAGGGCAGTGGAACAACACCCAGCCTCACGTTAACTCCTTTTTGCTTCTGGGAGGGCATTGGCAGGTGTAGTCTTTGCAGTTGTGTTGCTGTGACTTTGCCCTTCTAAGCTTGACACATACCCTGCAAAGACAGAGTGGGGAAGGATCTATCCTAGGGGAAAAAAATGTTAACAACCTAGTTCTTATGAACTGGACCCAACCAGAGAACTAACCCTCTAATATCCACTACATACAAGGTGATTTCTAGAGTATTAGCTTTCCTACCTTCTCTTCTACAGGATGAAAGGAACAAGCAGGAATCACACAAGGCATAAAGGGGGGCAAGAATAAAAACATGTGAAAGTTCTTGGAGATGAAAGAAGCAGAAGGATTGCTTTGAACTTGGGGGACCTCCCACAGTTAGACTAAAGTAGTTCCACTCTTACATGGGAAGACAGTACAAGTCAAGAGGAAAAAAAATGAAAGGACCAAAATGAAATGGACCAAGAGCTTTCTGGCTGCCTTGCATGGACTTCAAAGATGTGCTTTTGCATTAATTACAAATTAAGATGTGTGCCTCCCAGTGCCAGAGAAATGTAAGTCTATAAGAACCTTGGTTGAAAGAATTGCAGTACATACTACCTGCTATGAATATCTCATTGAAAGTTGTGTTATTATTAATTCTGTTAATGTTAGCCTGCAACTGCCCTGGACTTCATGAGCATGGAAAAGCTATTTCTCTGCTCAGTCCCATTTTCTTTCTTCTCCTGGCTGATACGTTCATTAAGGTCAAGAGCTTTTACTCAACTCTTAAACCTCAAAGTCATGGAGAGTTCTTACCGAGACATCACATTTCTATCATTTTGCTATTTTATAATCAGCAAGACGGAGTCCTTTCAAATAAAAAGATTTCACAAGATTTAACTATTCCCTCTCATTGTAGTTAAACATTCTCATCTGTTGCCATGAAATATACAATTAATCCATAGATGACATGATGCATTTGATTAATTTTTTTGTTATTAAGTATTCCTCCTTATTCTCTTGTACAGTAAATTTATCTTCCCATTATGTGTGAGCTTTGCCAGACTGAAGTCAGAAAGGGATATATCTCCAACTCCTTTTGCAAATGGTGTACACAATCAGCTCTGTTCAGACAACAGTGTTACCCTTGGTTAACTGATCCTTGGTTTACTTAACTCAATTTTCTGCATTTACAGGACACTGAATGACAGGCTAAGGACAGAGATTGTCTTTGCACTAATTTGTGGCTGGGTGTGCTGTATGAACCCAACTAATAAACTAAAAGCTGGGTAGACACTCAGACTGAACCTTGGGCTCATGTCTTACATATTCCCAGCCAATGTAAATTTACTCTGGCCAGACCTATTTCAATTAGTCCTTCTTTATGCCAGCATAATCTCCTACCCTATTACAAGCAGTAGTAAATTAATGACTCACTATGGGGGACAAAGAAGAAATAGAATTTCTTTGCCTTTTATTATGGAGCTTGCTTGGAAGAAGAGTTTGATGGTGTGAATTGTTGCTATGGGCTATTCTGCATTTCTGGATAAGATAGGGGTAATAAAATCAACCTTGGTAGATTTTGTACAGGTAGAGGAAGGTGAGGAAGTTAAAGTGGAATTGATGAGCACTCTTCAGCAGAGATACTGGGCTGCAGAAAAAAACTCCAAGAACAATAATGTGTTTTTATTAAAAAAAAAAAAAAAGTCTACAAAGGAGATATTGTTGGATCATTTATGAAGAATGGCCTGAGAGACAATTATTATCTCTGCAACTTACGTGGTACTTCCTCATTGTAGTATCTACCATACTAATAAACCCCTTATTTCCAAGTGTTCCCCCCCTAGTGTTACACACAAAGAAATTGTGACTAGGTTACCACCACAGGCCAATTCTTACCTGAATATTCCCACCTGTCCTGAATTGTACACCTGAGGATTTCTTCCTACTGGCCAGCTTTAGTTGAAATCAAACCAACCAAATCACTTTGCATTTCCTTGACCAAAACTCAGAAACCAAGGATCTTGTGAAAGGACAAACAATCCTCCCACTAAAGAAGTACCAACTTAAAAAACAACAACAACAACAGTATTTGAATTATAAAAGAGGGTGTCAGGGCCAGTTGGTCAAACAGTTCTATGGAAGAGCATAATTTCTTCATGTTTTTAGAGAATTTCCTGTTAACGTTGCCTACAGAGTTATGGATTATTCTCTGGCAACATTTGTCATCTGCTAAAGATCATGTGGGACCCTTGGAAGTTCGTTTAAGAGTCCTTGTTAATTTCCTCCTCAGGTTACTTAAAGAAGGACAGTGCATGCTTTGAAAACAACTTTAACAAGTGCTTCACCCCTCTCTGCTACAATACTCAGTCACATCCTTGTGCAGCCCTCCACAGAAGCCTGAAAAAAAGATGTCATTGCTTTTTGGAGTTGACCCCTAGATATCAGCAAAGAGGTAACATTGTCTTTATCCCTGTAGCATATTGCAGCGGTCCTTGGGAGTTCCAACCAAGATCTGGCAGCCCAGCGCTGACCCTAGACTAGCGGCCAGCACCTGGTGCTCTGTGTAAACCCTGCAATCAGAAACCCAATCCCTGCAAATGAATATTGATATATTTTTTCTAAAAAAAAAAAAAAAGATTTCTCTTCTCAGAACTTGAGGCCTTTCTTAATTTGGCACTCTTAGTAACTACCTAGTTCTCCTATACAGATGGGCCACTCTGGGTAACCCAAAGTAGTAGCCTCTCCCCCCCCCCCCCCCCGCTTGCACAGAAACCTGAAAAAGAATTCAGCTTCATTAAGTAACATCAGAGCTGTGACTCCAAAGCAATTTTTCCAAACCATCTTCCTTCTTTTTTAAAAGTAATTTTTATTATAAGAAGATTTTGCACAGGCTTAAAAAACTACAGAAACATAAAAGAAAATGTAGGGGAAAAAAGAAAATATAAAGGAATAAAAGAAAAAGTAAAAGATAACAAAAGAAAAAGTATCTGAAGAAGTGACTTCCAATCTTCTCTACAGCAGTGACAAACATAGTCATTACCATCTCCACTCTCCCAAATTGCATATCATGGTTCCCTTCTTCTCATACACAAACCTTTTTAACCAATAAATCCCAAAATCACCAGTTCATTTTTATTCATTTTCAGCAAAAAGTCCATAAAGAGTTTCCAGTCTTTTATAAAAATTATTGTAGTTCCCTCCTTAGCAAACAAGTCAATTTAACCATTTCTGCAAACTCAACCATCTTCATGATCCATTCCTCCATTATGGGTATTTCTGTATGCTTCCATCTTTAATTTTTCAAAACCATTTTCAAAGTGCGCCCAACCTAGTAGAGTTTTCTTTTTCTTTTTTCCTAGTAATGTCTTTCCTTCTGATTTCATGTAAATGCAGGTGCCAGCTTCACACAACATATTTGACCTACTCAATCACTAATCTGACAGTGCAAACTCTGATTTGGGGGGAACCAGTATTCTTGCCTACTTCCTCCAATCCTGCCTAGAGCATTTGCATGCTGGTCAAGCAGGCAGCAGTAGGCATGGTTTGGATGCTGTAGCCAATCAGTGGATGGGCTGCATATTCTGTGGCTGCCAGGCCTTGATACTGAGAACTGAATTGGAGTGTCTTGCATTTTGAGCAGCTCTTCAACTCTGTCTCTTTTCCATGCAGAACTGGTAAGAGTTGGATTCTGAAAGACAATCGACTAGATTTTCACATTCATATAACACAACTGATCAGGACAGGCTGGCTGGCTCACAATTGTCCCAGTACTATTTGGTGTAAAACTGCCTCTTCCCTGTTCCAATACTGGGTTAGCTCATTCACAAAGCTGGTCCCACATTGTCTTGGTGAAATATATTGTGTGAACCAGGCCCACTCCTATTCCCTATAAAGCTTCTTAATCTGAAACCTGTACTTTAATTCTTTCTCTCTTTCTCTGTGAATCTATTACAGGTAGTCCTTGTTTAGTAACTGCCTCATTTAGCAACTGTTCGCAGTTACAATGGTGATGAAAAGGTAACTTAGTGAACAATGCCTGCATTTATGACCTTTGCAGGTCTGTAAAGCAAAGGAAAGCCGAAGTAAGATTGTAAGTACAGTCACAGTTTCACTTAACAACCATCTCAATTAATGATTGAGTTGCCAGTCCCAATTATGGTCACTAAATGAGGACTACCTGTACTGAATTTATCAGCCCAAATCAATCCACTGTGAGATGGAGGACTTTTCACATATCTATATCTGTATTTGTATTTATATTTTCATTAATATGTAATTTCCCAACCATTCCAAAATTAATCATGAACCTGAATTTTTGGAGTTCCTCTTGTTCAAGTGTTAGAAGTAACCGAGAGGTGATGGCAAGTGTTAATGAGTTATTAGAGGATGGACTTGTCTTCTCAACAAATGGAGCACATTCCATGTAATTTTTCAGTATTGTTCTCCAGAATGATCAAAGTATAACGAAGAATATAATTTACTTGAATTCACCATGGGCTACTTCTTCTGGAAAAATTTATGTTCTCTTGACTGTTCCCTGGAGTCCAATGCATGCAGAGAACCATAAAATTCCTCTGAGGTTTCTTTGGCAACCATTCTATCAATCCTTGCTTCAGGTAAGGAAATATTATTTGAGAACACATTTTGCTTGTTGGATTCTATACCTGGTTCAGATTATTCATGACAAACAAAAGACATTGTGGATAGAAATCTCAATAGCACATCTTTTGTGTGAAGAGGCACTTTAGATTTTTCACTTAGCAATGTTCTGGCTTGATTCTATCAATGACTTTCTAAACAACACTTTTCCAGGAAATGCAAGGGAACACAAGATTTGAGGACAAATCAACCAAAGAATTTTAGAGGACAAACTAGTACAAGGTTCTTCAGCTTGTTAAGTTCCAGATATGCTGGACTACAACTCCTATAATTCACAGCCAATTTGTTGAATGTTAAATGAATGAATGAATGAATGTTGAATGAATAATCTATTCATTCTACTCATATTTCAAACTCGTGCATCTTTATATTGTACAACTGCATTTTCGATTTGTAAAATACAGGCAATAATGAAAACTATCTTCTATCTAGTCAGAAACAATATGAAAATGTATTTTTCCTTTTAAATAACGATCCTTCAAAAGTATTGAGAGTCTGATTAAAATTTTGGATTAACGCATTTTCTATATACCTTAGTAAACTTCTGTACCTTAGTATTTTGATGAAATTCACAGGAAACACATCCACATGGTAATGGAAAATTACAATAAAATACAGTACTGAAGCTGTATTTGCACAACACATGGCTTAATTATGGTTCACTAAATTATATTATTTACCTGGATTCTGCACACAACACTGAACTATATGGGTTGAGCTCATACCATAAAGCTGATTGAGCCATCAACTGACCACCTTGGCTACATTTGTACACTGAGTCCCAGATAGCCAACCACAACTTAGACTAGCATAACATGGGAACCCAGCTGCGTATCTCAATATATCTACTAAGAAATGGAGACAAGATAACTCTGCTTCTCTATCTCATCTTTGCCCTACCCCTTTGGCCATCTGTTGTGCAACTTGATAAAATCCTCCCATTTATGTAGCAAGTTTAAGAGATTAATGGAGGAAATGACTGAAAGGAAAATAGCTAGAAGTCATGGCCTTTTTGTTTCCTGCATCAGTGATGGATCCAATTGTATAATCTAAGGTTACATTAATACTAATTAAAGCTTCAATCTTTTCCTGGGAGAAATCCCTATGGAACTCACTGGCATTTATTTCTGAGCAGACATGCATAAGGAAGACCCTGTAGATCTCTCATAAACAGGAGAAGAGCCTAAAAATGCTAGATTTTTTTTTTTTTAAACCCTGCAAACAAGAATTTTTTAGTAGTAAAACATGAAATTAATCTGTAAAAAGGCCAGGAAAAAGAGGGGACAGCAAAGAAAAACCCAGAGGGAGCAAAAAGAAGAGTTACAACACTGTTTCCACTCCCAATCTCATCAAAATGTTTTGAAGCTGCTTGTGCTGGCCATGGATTGTTGAGAATTGGCAGTGAAGACCACCACCCAATCACACACCATTTACCTGACCAATAAGAGAGTGCAAACATGGTCATTCTGTCACTGCCCTATGCCCTGTGCTACTGCAGTTCCTGGAGTAACAACAATTCCTGTGTCACAATCCCACAGAGAAAAGGGAAAAATCTCACTGCTACTTGTTTGGCTGTTTCACAAAGATACTGAGCTCTTGGTATGAGATGAAAGCTGCTCTCCCCTTACGTCTCCCCCACACACCATGAGTATCAATCAGGCAACTGATCAATCATCTCACTATGATTGGTGGTTGCTTTTTCCCCAGGGTGACATTTAATTGGAGGAAAATTAATCCCTTTCCTTAACTTGGACTACAATAAAAGAGCAGCAACCCTTGCTGATCTTGCGACTCTGCACAGAATAGGGATTGGCAATGTGGGAGACACAATTTATGCCAGCATACTTCTCTGCCAGCTCAAAGACTGGTGCATAACTCTCTAATTTAGCTGTCTAGATGGACTTTCTGATCATCTGTCTTTTTCTTTTTCTTTTGCCTTGTACTATATCTTTCTCATGCTTGGGGCATTTTCATACATTTCTAAATGTTACCATAAAAATCAAAGCCACAGTTTTAGATGAGATCAGTTTAATGAGCATTTGATTCAACCCAGCTCTAAATTTCTCATTAGAAATACATTCTGATGGTTAGAAGGTCATTTTTGGTGTTGTTCCTTCATATAAAATCAAATTCTGGTAGACTTTGTAAAACACATTCGGCTAAAATATGGCAGACTCACTTTTGGCTCAGTGTGTTTTGCAGACTAAGCCAGTGTAGTCAGTTTATTGTGCAAACCTAGCCAACTGGCTCAATATGGTAAACACAACATAACATATCCTCTCATCTTTTTCATCACTTTTAGATATGATAAAATCAGCAATTCTGCAGATACCTGCAGCAAACCTGGGTCAAAGAAGCCTGAATAGTGTAACTGCTAGAGAATGAGAGAAATGAAGCTTCAGATCCAGTTTTGGCCATGAGAGCTTATTGTGAGATTTTTGGATCAGTCACTCTCTGTCATCCCAAACTATCTTATGGGGTTATTGTATTGCTACTGATGATAAAATTAGAGAAGGCCCAATGTGTTCTGCCTTAGTTCTCAGGAAAAAGATGAGCTATAACTGCAATCAATCGATAGATAGACAGATAAATAAGATAATAAAATATTAAATATGTTAATTGGCAATATCATCTTGGTCCAGCTTGTGTGTACCAGGCATCCTAGCCCCATCTATTTAATAAGCTGCCTTTCCTTTTTTGCTAGAGTTGAGCGTTAAGCTTTAATACTTTCTGGAAGAACATAGAAATCAATGTTAATTCTGTCTGTGGCTAAGTGGAAAGTAAAAGTGTGCTGGTGATTTCCTGACTTTGAACATGACCTAAATCTTTCTTGCGGGTATAAAAAAAAAACTACCATAAGGTGACAATTGGCCTTTGTGAAATGTTGGTGGGTGACTTCATTCTGTTTCCACTAGTGGTATTTGAAATTGCTGTCAAGTTCAGTCCTCGGATGAAAGTCAATCTAAGTGGCACCAGGGGATGGAAGAAGTCCAACAGTGCAACTCATTTTTTCTCCCTGAGTAATGAAACAATAGGAGCTATTCCTTTATTAAAAGGACATACAATTTGGTTCTAGTGAGACCTTGTACTGAATAGCTCAGTGTACCAAAAACGGTGCAGTTTCAATTAGAAACCATAATAAGTGAGTCCCACTTCATCCCCAGCTTGATTTGTAATAGGCTTCAATCAAATGATGGGGGATGGAGGAAGATGGTTATTGCAAAACCGAAGCATGTCTTTATTCTACTCACAGTGATATCTCAAGCAAGATAAGAGGGTTCAGGCACTTCATCTCATTCTCCCATGAGTGCCAAGCATCTATATAATACTTCCCTCTCAATCCATAATTTATGTAGCAGAGACTGTGGCAGGAATATTTTCCTATGGAGAGGTCAAATGGTCAAGCCTCCATCGTAAGGTTGCTTCTTTAGAGCCAACAACAATGCATTTTCTAAGAAAGGTGTTTTTGGCAATTGGGAGTAATAAGGGAAGTTTATATTTGGGCAGGGGTTCTGCTCCTTTTGTTTTTATTTTTGGTTGTTTCAGATCCTGAACTAATCCAAAGGTTTAATATACTTCAGTTTTACTGTAAGTCAGAAAATGGTGGAAAATTGTGCTACCGATTTTTGATGATTTGTCACCTCATCTTCAGTGGCTCTAGGGATCACACACACAAAAATGGGGTTCATACAGTCCAGGAGGGGAGGCTGCTACAGAATGTAATGTTGCTTGTTGGGGCATTGTCAGTCTGTCAGTGTGAATCCATTTATCCATCTACCAATACCAAAACTTTAGTCTTCAAGCTCATCCCTCAGCCTTTCTACCATGTGAGCCTGTTTTCATTTTCTTGATTCCTGTCTTGGATCTTGACTCATGACTACTTTCTCCTGTTTTTCTCTTGTTGCCTTGGATGTTTACTTCTGCCTAAACATGTGCTTCTTCCCCCTAATCTCCTGTTGGTGCTTTAGAACTTGACCCATATATCTCTACCCACTTCAATCCTTGTTTGCTTTCTGGACTTTACCTTTTCTTGTTGTTAGCCATATTCCTGCCATTGGGTCACTGAAATCCTGGAGCCTGAAACCTGGTAGCCTGGAACTCAGAACTCTATATCAGAATTTCCCAAGTCATTTGAGTCTGGTTTCCAAAATTCCCAGGAATTTTGTAAGTTGAACTCGAAACCCTCTGAAGAGAACCAGGGAGAAGGCTGGGCCTGAGATTTACACAAAAGATTTACAAAATTATAAGGAAAGCTCTATTGTAAAGGAGCAGCAGTGGGGGAAAATATCAGTGCTTCAAACTTTGAGTTCACACTATGTTGAGCTATAGTTTGTTGAATAAACTGCAGTTGGATTTACAGAGCACGCCAAAGTTAAGCAAAGAACTTACATTATGGGTTGGCATGAGGTATGAATTCAGCCTTCATATGCCAATTATTTTTCTCTACATATTCTTCCCCATCCACTTCCCCCAATATTCTGAGAAGATTTAGTTGTGTGAAGTGTTGCATAAAAAAATAGCAAGGGAAGGGTTAAGCAGCACATGGCACCTTTATCATGAAATTCCCAATATCATGATCCCTTACATTTTATTCCCATGGAAAAGACCTGCTTGGTCCCTTTAAGGAAACATGGATTGTGAGAGGCAAACTCTCAAATTTGTCACTTCAACCCTAGATACAAATGATGGAACCAATCTGCTATGTAGGTGTCAAGCCCCTCACAAAAAGGCACAAACTAGGATTAGTCTTCTGTGAGGTGTTTTTAATATCATGGTTAGGGGTAAGATACAGCATCTTGGAAACTGCAACAGGAATGTGCAGTCTTCATTTATTACTGAGTTCATTAAGATGGATCCTTTTTGAATAAATTGAATCTCTTCCTACCAGGTTGTTTGTAGCCTGGACTGAGCTGCTGTTTATGAGGTAAGCTACTAACAGCCCCCTTCCTTAGCTCTGGATTGTTTATGACCAACATTCCCACCATTACATTCCTAGCTTCCTCACAGCCTCTCACAATAGGTATGTTTGGCAACCAAATATGATACTTCAGTTTAATTCCTTTGATGTTTTGGACCAAATTAAATGAAATAGTTGAAATTACCAGGGTAAAATAGACTTAGTCCCATCTCACAGGCTTCCATCATTCCAGAGAAGGAAGGGAAGAAAACATTACAGCTAGGCAGAACTATATGCTTGATCCCTTTAAGGAAACATGGATTGTGAGAGGTAAACTCTTTGCCATGAGGACCAGAATGCAACTAGGAAGGCAAGATTCATATAACACACTTACCCATAGTTAACCATGTTTTATTCAATGGATCAACTTTTCTGAGATCACACAACTTACTAGACCATAAACTAAGCAGAAAGTTTGGGTTCAGAAAACATGATAGGCTAAAACATGGCTTACTAGTGTATTGGGTTCAGTTTATTGTTCGTCATTAAGTCTTCTCAAGATTGTACTAGTTGAAGCACTCTAAATGGTTTCATGTAGAAAGCTGTGGTGGAGAAGGTGTAAGCTTTTGGTTCCGTGTTGGGAGAGAATATGGAAGAGAATTAGATCTTGTATAAATATATGGGAATGAGAATCCAATTTGTCTTCATGAGGAAAGAGGTTTTAAGTGATGGAAATATTGGTATAATGATAGCAGGAGATTGCAACAAGGAGGGCCAAACTAATGACTGATAAATCCTTTGAATATCAAAAGAAAATATAGTAATAAGTATCATTCCAGAAAAGAGAGAATTAATGGTCTACATTGTGGGTGTTGTGTAGTTACAGGGTGAAGATAAATTTACTGGGCTTCTTGTTGGAACTTTTCATGGTATGTACTGTATTGCTTGTTATGTGGTTATGCTCAAGCCCCTCCTGATCTGGAGCATTTAGGATTTTATTTGGAAAACAACAGCAACACTTCTGCTATTCTCTCAGTTCTCTTGAGCCTGTTTTGCTTCTTATTTAAGTCAAATTACCCAAGTTCTTAACTGACTGGAATCATTTTGTTCACTCAGGGATACTCTGCTAACAGAAGATGAATACCAGCATACAGCAGCTGATTAGCTGTGAATATATGAGCAAGAATGCCTTCTCTTTCTGTATCATTTCCTATATGGATGTAATGCTTCTTCTGTTTTAGTCTTCTTACAGTTCATAAAAAAGTTGAGTTGTTGCAGGAAAGAACAGAGTTGGGAGTTATGCCCCATACAATATTTAAGAGCTTTGCTTATTAATGACAAGTTCTTAATGCTTAACTCTATTCGATCCAAAACAAGCACACCACAGATTAACAAGGAGTTAAATGGTTAATGAACAATGTAAAGACTGGAAGTCTGCTTGGGGTCTTTTATACCATTTACCTTGTGATGTTAAACATTAGAAAAAAAAAGAAAATGAAAACCCAATAGCATCTTGGCAGGTACATGGAGTCAATGCCAAAGACCCAGAAAGTGCCTTTGACACAAGACATTTCAAAGCTCTCAAGTGGAAAATATAGCTTCCTTTAACAAATCATCCATCTAAGAGGTTTCACAATGAGCAAATGCTTTTAAAAAGGGATAGAAAAGTGCAAGGGAAGAAGTAAATTTCAAAGTTATTGAAAGGGATAAAACACTGTGGAATGGCTAGGTAATAATTAATGTCCCACATAAGAGAAATGCATTAAGCTTTATCTTTCATTCTTTACCTGAGGGTTGCAACACGGAACCCGAACAAGGATCTATTTCCTGAATGCTGTGTAACCCAACCTTTAAGGAACCCAAGAACGAAGGACATTTTCACCCAGCCTCTCTCCTTGTTCCTCTAATCCTCTGCCGCACTTTTGTGGTGCCAAGGAATCATCCCTCCATCCTCCCCTCCAGCTAGACAGTGGAAAGATACCAAAATAATAAATAAATAAATATGGCAGCCCTCATTCTTTCCTTTCCCGTGTTTGCTTTTTACACTGAGGAGAAGTAGCTGGAGCAACCGAGAAGGTCAAAAATATGGGAACAAAGTACCATGTTATCTTACCTGTAGGAGAGTACAGAGAAATCCCAATTCTACTAACAGAAAACTACTTCATTCCTGAAGTAACACTGTAAAAAGTGTTTTTGCAGCATTTTCCCTGGAGCAGGAGATAAGCCAAGATTTAATTCGCTCCAGTTTCCGATCCTGTACAAGCCTCCAATATCAGGGGGATACAGAGATGTGGTACTGATCTCTGATCAGTGGCACCTCCACATGTAGAAGAATCTGGGATCACCACATGACTCCCAAACAGCTGTGATTGCCTCTGCTCCTCATTTCTCAAAAGGAGCTCGGTGACCCAAAGAAGCCTAAAGTTCCGTGTTTGAGGCACAGAAGGAGATGATTATAGAAAAAGTTGTGGACTGAGTCATTTGGAAGAGGATGTGATCCAAGACAATTTGGTGAAAGAAGCAAAGGTCTACAGTTCTGAAAATAAGGGCAGGGTATTTGGGGCTTAGGGATCCAGGCTTAGCCTCTGGCATTTTCACTTAAATCAGACAAATAATCAGAGATTCTTGAAAGCCTTGGGAAAGCCCCCCAAAACCACCAATTCAATGTAATACTTAAGATGAAGGAAATAAATTAAATATTTTTCAGCATCATATTCACAGTATTTTGAAAGCCAATGTCACACAATAATGAAGGTGCAAGATTAGGAGTGGGGAGACCCAGGTTCTAGCCCTCCCTTAGGCATGGAAGCCAGCTGGATGACTTTGGGCCAATCACACCCTCTCAACCCTAGACTGAGAAGTCAAAACACATCTGTCTAGAGATCTGCACTGGATCAGCATATTATATTATAGTCCCTAACCTTCACTTCACACATGAAGTGGCCTTCATATTGCAGTGGATTGATTTGGGATAATAATTATAATAATTATAATACACAGTATTTAATCAATGCCACTGGTATATTAGGAACTGTGATTTTGAGTTACACATTCAAAAAATCATTGAATCCTCCTGAATAAAAAGGTAGCTACTGAATTTCATGAAGAACAAAAGATCAATTGCTGTTTGTTCAATTGATACTAAAAAAAAAAAAAAAAACTCCAAGCAAAGAAAAACCAACCTACAAATGGCTTAGATTGTTTATTAAAAGGCATCTGATTCTCTCCCATGTAGCTGGATAATAGAAATGTTTTGAAATATTTGGCATTAGTGCAAACATCCGGAATTGTGAAAAAGAAGCTATGGAAAAACAGAAAACAACTTTTGCTCATTTTTAATGAGAAAAATACTCATTTTTAAACTTATAAAGCTGGACATCTTTTGCAGATGAAAAAAGGGATCCACCTTCAGTCCCATAAGGTGTCATCACATTGTTGGTATTATATGTTCCATTTCTAACCCTTGGGGTTCAACATTAACACTGTCCCCCAAATCTTGTTGAGTTGGAGCTCTACCTCTTAGGTTACAGTCTTTGTGGGAGATAAGATGTGATTTTTTTCCATGACAAAAAGTTGGAAAGACTTTTCCTTTTCTCAAGAATGTACTGATACATACATATTTTGTTCAAAGAGATCTAACACTCCAAGGAACAAATTAAAAAGGATTTATTAAGCACGTGTCAAAATGCAACAAAGGATGTCACCTGCTCAAATCTCACCATTTCTGCAAAAGTCTGCACAAACTGCCTACTTCATATTGTATGAGCAAAACAGCATCCAAAATATTAAAGCAGCATTTCCTTTCTGCTTTCTCTTTGGTCTTTTAAAGAACATGGAAGAGGGGAAAACCTTGGTTCTCCCATGCTTATGTCATTGATTTCCTTATTTCTAATTTACAACTTCCCCTTATAGTTGATTCTTGGTCTTAAAAAGTCCTTTTCTTTCCCCTAGTTGCTGAGTCTTCCAAAAGGTGTCAAAGAATTCTAATTAAAATGAATTTATCAAATTTAGAGTGGAATATGAAAGAACAAGAAGACATTAAAAGACCGGGTTGTGCTCCTGGGCTTTTGGGCTGAGAGGTTAGGTGAACCCTGTTGATTGATTTGTTTGGTACTAGTCTCATCTGTTTTGATAAGAGGCACCAAAGTGCCAGAACAATTTCTACGCAACTGTGTACTTGAGCTGTTCTTTTACGGGGCATTGGAGTGCCCAGCTCAGTTTTTCAGCATTGGCAAGTTCAGTGATTATATGGCTTTAATATATCAAAGCTGAAAATCCTTTTCCTTTCACTGATTGCATAAGACACTGAGGTTTTACAAACTTTGAGAGATGAATGTTATGTAAAGAGTTGAAAAGAGGACATACAACAGTAATAGTGCAGAAGGTTTCCATGAGTCAAACAAAGCAAGAGAGAAAGAGAGAGAGGTTCAAAGATTTCTGTTTATATAACTATGATGCAGCTTAACTGGTTATTTGCATGGAGATATGAAGATCCTTTTGTTTTCTTCTCTTTAGCATATTTCTTTTCAACTGAATAAATATGGGGGGGGGAAAGCCCCCTGTTATAAGAACATAAAAAGGCCTCTGCTGGAACAGGGTTAGGCCCATCTGGTTCAGCATTCTGTGCCACAGTTGCCAAGTAGATGAACTTGGCCTACATCATTCACTCTGTCAAGCTGGAAGGTGGCATCAAGTGCTGTAATAGAGTTGCATTCTATGCTCTGTGTGGTTCAACAACTTATAATTATCAGATTTTCAGATGACACAAAGATGGGGGCAATAGCAAATACCTTAGAAGATAGTATCAAGTTTCAGGAGGATCTTGGCAAGCTGGAATATTGAGCAAAAGAAGCAAATGTAATCCTGGGCTGTATCAACCCAAGAACAGTTTCAAGATGAAGCCATCATTCCTCTCTATTCTCTGTTGGTCAGACAACAACTAGAATGTTGCATGCAGCCCTGAGCACTGAATTGTAGGAAGAACATCAGCAAATCAGAGAAGGTCCAGAAGAAAGCAACCAGAATGTTAAGGAAAAACCCATGAGGAATGGTTGAAAGCATTGATGAACAGAAGACTGCAGGAAGACATGAGAGCTCTCTTCAAGTATCTGAAAATATCATGTAGATGGGGCAGAAATGTTCAGAATCATTCCAGAAGACAAGATATGAAACAATCAGTTTCAATTACTGTACAAGGAAGTAGATTTTGGATGTATTAGTGAATTTCTGTACTGGGGAGGGTGTTCAACTAAAAGATCAAAAAGGTCTTTCCAACCCATACCTTCTATGTATGTATTCCTTTCCTTTCTTCTTTCCAGGCTAAGGAGCTTCAATTGCTGTAGTCTTTCTTCATATGGGAGTTGCCCTGAGGCCTCTAATAATTTTGATTGGCCCTTTTGCACCTTTGTTTAGTTCTGTAATGTTCTTTTTGAGAGCCAGTTTGGTGTAGTGGTTAAGGCACCAGGCTAGAAACCAGGAGACCAACCCACCTTGGGCACAAAACCAGCTGGGTGACCTTGGGCCAGTCACTCTCCCTCCCTTCTGAAAATTTGTGGAGAAAACTGCAGGGACACGTCCAGGCAGTTGCCAGGAATCAACACTGACTCGAAGGCACACAAATAGCTTTTTAAGGTGTGGTGACTAAAACTGTCCAAATCCTCAAAGTGTGGTCTCTCCAAAGATTTGTATAAAATGTTATTATATTGCTAGTGACCTCTCCTTTCTAATGATTTTAAGCATGACATTTCCCTTTTTTTTATAGAAGCTGTACTCTGGGTTGATGTTTTCATCAAGCTGGTCTCCACTGTGACTCCAAGATCCCTTTCCTAATTGGTCACTGTGAGCTCAGGTCCCACTAATGTATAGGCAAAGTTTGAATTCTTTTGCTAACGCATAATCCTTTATACTTGTGTATATTGAACTGCCTTTGACTTTTTGAAACCAATACAACGAAGCTGCTCACCGTTCCTGGCCACCCACCTCCTCCTTCCTAGCTGCAGATCAGTTGTATACATACACATTTTAAAACCCCAGTCCCAACACTAACTCTTGGAAGAACTCATTAGACATATCTAGCCAGTGTGAGAATTGCCCATTTATTCCAATGCTCTGTTTCCTGGTTTTTATCCAATTGCCAATCCTCTTATCCCATGGTACTGAGTTTGCTCATAAGCAAGAGATAAAACTCTTTATCAGTCTTTCTGAAGGTCCAGATATACAGTACAATATCTGTTGATCACAGTATCTCTCCTGCCAGGTAAGTATAAATATATTCTCTTATTGGGCAGCTGTTGCCCAACGTACCTCCACAGCTGCCTTCAGACATTCCATTCAAAGGAAGTGCATTTTATTCCTGAAGCTTGCAAGGTTTTTCTTGCTAAAGATACTTTGCAGCTTCTTTATATTGTTCAAATCTGTATTTTTACATAGTTTAGTAACCTGGAAGCTGTTCAACCCAGGTTTATTAAGAGCCATGTGTGCAGTTCCAAGATGAGTCAAGAATGCTGCCTTACAGTTAGAAACAGGTTTGGTTTCTGTAGGTGACAGAGCCTGGTTCTATCTTCTTAATTTCTAGTTAAAATTTAACAAGAACTAACAGCGAACTCCAGTCCTTAGGTCTCTCTTTGGAGAGCTTCTGACCATTAGGGTTTGAAAATATGCCAGGAGTCATCTTAAGCAACATATCTGGGATATTGATTTTCAAACCAACCTAAGCCAACCCCACAGTTCCTGGATTTTTCTCAAATGAGCATGTGCCATCATCTGGTCTCTCCTCAATTTTAATTGTGAAATTTTCTTGGGCCTTCACCTTGGCCAGGTGGGATGCACTACCCTCTGTAGTCCTGGGGGGAAGTAAAAACAATCCTCTTCAGCAGTGTTTATGCCCACTGCTCTGTGGAATCCCTAAGGAGCCACCTGCTCCTTTGTTGCTCTCTTTACAGTGTAAAATGGAATAGACATATATCTATTCCATTTTAAAGAACTACAATGCTTATCTGTCACTATCTGACCCGAACTCTGTCATCTCTCTCCAGGTTGCTTGATTTTCTATCTGTTCAACCTACGACTGAAGATTAGTACAAATGTTGATGATTGCCATTGTTATCTGTATTATTGTTACAGTATTAATTTATTTTTATGTATTTTTATTGTATTTTATGTCTACTTTTTTAGCTTTATTAATAATTATAGGTTTAAAGGCCATAATAAAAGTTTTACTGATTGATATCTATTGTATATAATATTTGGGCTGCAAAAACCCAATTGATCATTAGATGTCAGTGAAGGAATTCAACAACAACAAAAATCTTAACTCTTTGCTGCTATCAAATGATTAGCCAGACTTTTGCAGCCCAGATTTTATAGCTCTAAAATTTTCTTTCTGTGGGTTGATACCCTAAAATGTCTAGCTGTTAGAGAGACTAAGCGACCTTGGCAGAAGGCATTCTTACTCCTTTTCATCAAAGCTCATTCTTCTATGTGTTTGCTTATTTTTTTTTTTTAATAATACTTTCAACCATTTTTCCTGGATCAAATCTTAAGTTAATACTTGTTTCCTTTAAATTAGGGCCACATCGGCTGTTTTGCAGTCTTCTTGATGTAAAGAGAAAGGCATATTTTTGTGAAAAGAAACTTCAATAACTCATTCATCCAGTACCAGTCAACATGCCTTTTCAAGATGTCACATAAATGGTTTCTTTTCTTAACAACTTTTCCATTATTGTTTTACTCGTTTGTCATGATCAGAAACAAGAATATTTTAAAGACTATACCACAGTTCATAAACAATGCAATCTATAATTTAATTATATATGGCTAAACTATTAACCTTGTCATGAGTTGAAGACTCATATAGGGAGAGAGCAAAAACTGTTAGAAATGAATGCATATATTTTTTACTATTTTGAATAAAATATGACCCTGCTTAATCAAGATCTGCTGATAAGTAAGATAGGCTTCGGGACTGAAAAAAAGGTGAGATATCTGGGGGTGATTTTGTCAACTAAAAGTAATGTGTTGTTCCAGAATAACTATGGCAAAATTTGGAATGAAGTGAAAAGAGATTTAGTAAGATGGGAAAAACTACAACTGTCTCTCGTGGGGAGAATTTCTGTGATTAAAATGAATGTTTTGCCTAGGATGTTGTTTCTTTTTCAGACCATATCAATTTGGATTTCAGATTTACCGTTTAAACAGTGGCAGGGAGATATTTCCAAGTTTATTTGGCAAGGCAAAAAACCGAGAATTAAATATAAATTGTTACAAGATGCCAAGGAATGAGGAGGTTTGGGTCTGCCTAATTTAAAACTGTATTTTGATGCTTGTTGTTTGCTTTGGATGAAGGATTGGATAACCTTGGAGAATAAAAAATTATTACAACGTGAAGGTCATGAATTAAGATTCAGGTGGCATGCCTATTTGTGGTATGATAAAGTTAAAGTTAATAAGGATTTTAAAAACTACTATATTAGGAATGTGTTACTACAGATCTGGAATAAATATAAGGTAAGATTGTTTCCTAATGTACCTTTACGGTTATCACCTCAGGAAGCATTCACTAGAAAAGAAAACGTGGGAGAAATGAAGTGGTTAAAATATAAAGACTTGTTAAATTTTGAAGAGGGTGAACCAAGTTTTAAAACAAGAGAACAGTTGAGTTAGAAGGTTTTATATGTCATTGGTTTACTCATATGCAATTGTTTGAATGTTTCAAGCTGGACAAAAAGAATTATAGATTTGTTAATGAAACAACTTATTTTGAGATTCAACTTTGTACAAATGACGAACATGTTATTGCTAAAATGTATAAGATGTTGTTACAGATGAATTTAGAAGATGAACAAGTCAAGGAATGCATGATCAAATGGGCTAAAAACTTTGGATACAATATCATGTTGGAACAATGGGAAAATATGTGGAATAAAGGTTTGAATTTATGTTGAATTATAACTTAAAGAAAAATTTTATAAAATGATGTATCGTTGGTACTTAACTCCTGATAATTTATCAAAAATGTATGATGGTGTAACAACTGTTTACTGGAAATGTTTGCAGGGTGAAGGAACCTTTTATCATCTTTGGTGGACCTGTGAAAAGGCTAAAACATTTTGGGATCAGATATGTATTGCTATCCAAAAGATTCTTAAAGTGAGCATTAAAACAAACCAGAACTGTTTTTATTGGGTTTCATGGAGAAAGGACTGAAGATACAACATGGAACTATGCTTTTGTATATGATCACAGCTGCAAGACTGTTATATGCACAAAGATGGAAGGATCCACAAATACCTACAGTGGAAGAATGGATCATTAAATTAATGGATTTGGCTCAAATGGCGAAGTTAGCAGTGTTAATAAGAGATAATACTGTTTCTAAATTTGTCTCCTCATGGCAACCCTTCTTAGATTACATGCTTGTGTGGGAAAAAAATGAGGCTCTGATTGTGGGTTTTAATGATTAGATGGTTTGTATTGATAGACATAATGTGAACTTGGATTAATTAGTCGTAAGAGATTAATTTTCTTTCAGTTTGTATCTATAGCTGTATTGGAGATAGTCGGAAGTCACTTTCTGCTTCATTCTTCTATCTACTTTCACTATTTTAGTTTTTGTCTTTTTTCTTTTAGTTCTATTTTTCTTTGCTGTACTTTCTGTTTTGTATTTTAATTGTACTTTTTATATAATATAATAAAGTTTTTATTAAAAAAAGAAATGAATGCATATACTATAAACTTCAAGAGATAGGAATAGCATTTATGAGACTGAAACATTTTTTAAAGTATTTAACATTTCATTAGCCAGCAGGAGTCTGTAGGACCACCTCTCCTTGAGGATATCTGCCATCCCACTAGATCTGGTAGGGTAGGCACGCTCCAGGTCCCTTCCCTGAGATATTGCTTTCTAGTGGGACCTCTGAAGCTTGTCTTTTCCATGGCTGCCCCTGTCTTCTGGAATACCCTTCACTGGTGATCCAGCAGGCCCACAACCTTGTAGCCTTCCAGAAGGCCATCAAGACCAGGCACTGGGGTAGAGTGTTTGTTGGAGCATCCTGGGAGGATGATTGAGGTGCTGGGTTTTTAGTTTCTTTTTTATGGTTTTGTAGTTTTATTGTTGCTGAAAACTGCCCAGAGTTGTGCTTTAAGATGGACGTCTATACAAATCAAATCAATCAATCAATCAATCAATAAATAAATAAAGTGACTTGATGGCACATAGTCAGTCAAAATCCCTGAAGGGGGATGGTGGAATATTCTCTTTAGCCCCCATGTACCCCTGAAAATATGCTTTGCAAAATTGGGGCTTCCAGGAGACAAGATATACTGGGGGAAGGAGAGATCGATAGAAGACATTCCCAGTTTCTTCTAGCAGAATACCAGATGCTAATTCCTTCTGCCAATGGAATGTGTCTTCTGTTCATGATACATGACAATGTAGTTTTAATAAAAGCATATGAAATAATTTATTTTTCTTATCAAAGTATAATTAAGTTGCTTCTTCCATATTATCAGTTCAGTATGGAATTGAGTGGAATAATCATATTTTATTGGCAGCTTGCATAATTTTGGTGCCTATTTTTATTTAACCCTCTATTTATTCAGCACTTTTTTCATATTTTTAATTACCTCCCAGAATTCAGGTTTTTCAGAAAAAGATCAGAGAGGGCCACAATAGCTGTAAGTACACATTCTTTTAAGTCTCCTCTTCCATCTTCCTTAAGAGGAGTTATTTAACAGGAATATGAATTTTCACAGCTCCACATACTTTCAATATAATTTTGGCTGTCAGAATCATTTGACATGCTTTTAATTTTTTTACCAAAGTTTTAATTAGTGGAAATGTTTTCCCTGGTATAGTTGTAATTATTGAAATATTGGTGAAATACCACTTAAGTTAAATTTATCACGCTATAGCACTATCAAGAATATAGAAATACAGACCCTCTGCAGATTAGGTAAGACTTGACTGATACAGACTTAACTACACAAATCTAAGTTTTTCAAAGCTATAAAAAATGTTTTATGCACATATGGAATGTAATGTGGTGTGCAGATGTGCAACTGATACCCAATTTATGCAAAGTTTAGGTTTCTTAAGGCTTTCCAGAACTGAATGGTTACATAAGCCATGAAGTACCTGTAAATGTATAAAACAATTAAGCACAGTTGTCTTGTCTGCTAATTAAACACTTCTGATCTATATTTTTAACTTAAAACATACATAAAACACCTTGGCTTTTTAAAACAATTCATGAATATTAATGGACAATTGCGAAAAAAAAATTAAGTTTCAGCAGTAATTAAAAATTCACCATTTCTTTAAAGGTTTGATTGATTTTTTAAAATCCTGATTGGTTGTTCAGGCGAATTGGATCTTTTCTTCTGCATCTCCCGTAGCTGTGTCACATCTGTGGGGTGGATAGACTACAAGGAACGTATAAGAAAACTACAATCTCCTTGATTCTGTGGGAGGTTGGTTGCAATTGCAGAAACAAATGCTTACTTCTTATAGTGGAAGGGCAGTGATTTATTTGTATTAGGGGCCACCCGTCTGGAAACAGCCTTGCTTCAATTTACTTAGAGTCAGAACATAGCGATTTTCATTACATCAACGCCACTGTTCAGTAATGTTAAGGATGCTTCAGGTATGTAGTTCACTTAATTTTAGTAATATTTTAATCTGTTTTTCTATCCCTTCCTAAAAGCAGCTGACCAAAAGTCCATTTCTTACACATTTCATTGAGCAATGAGATACAGAAGCAAAGAAGAACACTCACTGACATCAGAGTGGATTGTAACCCCCTCCCTGCAAAAAAGTGATACATCATATAAACACCTACAGGTAGGGAATTCTACAACTTCAGAGCCCTGAAAGAGCCCTGTTCCTTGTTGACGGGCATATTTTTTTCCGATGACAACACAGTGAGGAAATACCATCACAATTGTTTAATTTGGAAATCACCTTTTCCAAATTAAACAATCTGGCATCCGTCTCTGCTTTGCCACCCAGTTTGCACATAGCCCTAAGAAATGTAATTTCCCAAGAGCTACTATAAGCCATGCATTTCTTTTCCTCCTATTGTTATTTTGCAATTGTTTGGGTTCTCGGTTTGGGGTTTGTTTGTTTTTTTGAGAAAATATCAACTTTCTTCTTTGAGCTTTGCTCCCTAAATGAGTCTCAAACTCTCTTATTTCAGTTCACCAATGTATTTCCATTTGGCCTTTTAGGTATAGAGGCAAGTATCATTTAATTTCTTCGAAAATAATAGCTAACAATCAATATTTATTATAAAATTTATAACCCAGCCTCTATTTGCAGGACTTTGGATGCTTTTCAGTTCTACAAAATAAACAGTTAAAACAACACAAACCCATAAATTAACAAACAAAATTCAACAGCATTCGAATTGAGTATTAGAATAAATTTACTTAATAACCACACCAACAGTCAAGACAGATCAGCAAGCCAGCAGATTAAGCTCCAAAATACCTGATAGAGAACAACAGTTTTCACCACTATTCTGAATGATCATTATGAGTCAAACTATTCCTTAATGACACAGCAGTCACTGAGAAGACCAGCCTCCTATTGAATGCACAGGAATTCAAGGAAGATGGTTCTAAAGGGAGCAGAGAGCCCCTTTATCTGATATCCTATTTATAACACCAGCACCTTGAATTGTACTTGGAAACCTACTGGCCACAAACACAACACCTGTAGAGAAGGTGTCACACTACTGAAGCAAGTTGGACTCTGCATTCTGTTCTAACTGCAGTTTCTGAGTGATTCTTAAAGGCAGCTAAGGAATGCACATTGCCGTGATTCATGATGAGTGCATGAATGACTTTCACTAAAGTTTCCCACTCCAAGGAAAGCTGAAACTGGGACACCGCTGAAGCTGAGCTACTGCTCTCCTGGCCATAGACTGCATCTGCTGATCAAGTAGGAACATGAGTCCATCAGATCTCCTCAGTTTTAGACTTCATCCTTCAAAGGTTATTGTGATCCTGTCCAGAGCCAGTGTTGGGGAGACAGATTCTTCTGAATGAGCAGCAATTCCATCTTGCTCAGTATTAGTTTCAGCTAATTTTTTCCCAAGTGCTTCCAAACACTAGTAAAGACCTCCATTGCATCTTCAGCTCAAGCAAGGGCAAAAGTCTGTCTGTCTGTCTGTCTGTCTGTCTATTATATTTATATGGCTGCTCATCTTGCAAAACATGACTCTGGGTGGTGTACAATAAAAGCTATAAAATAACAATATTAAAAAACATTCCACAATTAAAACACATTAGTATTATTATTAAAAGGCTAGGAGAGAGCATTAGATATTATAAACAATAGAGTCACCTCATCAGATCAGCATTCCTTTGAGACCCCCAGGCCTCTTGGCACAGCCAAGTTTTGAGGGACTTGCAGAAGGTTGGCAGAGATGGGACCAATCCCATCTCACGGGGGATGAGGTTCCAGAGGACAGGTGCCACAGCAGAAAAGGCCTATCACCTGGGTCCTGCCAGATGTAACTCCTTAGCAGATGGGACCTGCAACATACCACTTCTGCCAGACGTGATGGGACAGGCAAATGTAATCAGGAAGAGGCAGTCCCTCAAATAACCTGGCCTCATGCCATGAAGGGCTTTAAACCCACTCACACGACACCCCTGAGCAGCTTTAGTTAGCCAGGAGAAGCATGGATCTAAAGGGCAGGTGGCCGAATTCCCAGTCATGTCCACTTCCTCAGGCCTAATAAGTTCAAACCATTTCCAGATAACAGGGCAAGACTCTGTCTCAGGCATCTCCCTGGGACCTGCAACAAGGCTAGTATAACAAATTCAAGTGAGTCAACTCTACCCAAGAGGGCACGTGTCACCCAAAACAGGGCTGCAGGATGGCTATCTGTGGATACAATAAGGGTGGAGAAGTATTGTCACTTTGCCACCCTTACCACCACAAGGTAGACCTTAATAGCAGCTCTAACCCATGTTTGGTTGAGTTTGTCCCTCACTGAGTGCCACCGACACTCTAGACATCTCTTCTCCTGTTTCATCCCACTCAACTCTTCCATGAACCACAGAGAGTGGCGGTATCCACAAGAGGGGAGAGGTCACATAGGCATGATCTGATCCAAGACCTTGGTGGCCCTCTTGTTCCCAGCGGGAACCAAGGCTTCAGATGGACTGTGCAGCAGACCAGCAGGAGCAACCCCTAGCTCCCTCTGAAACCCATTCAGGTCCATCAGTCACCAAGGGTGGAGTGATCTAACGGGTCGTGCCTCCCTGAATTGGATAGTGGCCTTGGAGAACCCATTAGTAATCAGGGCATGATCTGACCATGACAAGGGGGACACCAAAAGCTTGCCCAGTTCCAGATCACATTGCCACTGCTTCAACAGGAAAACCAGATCAGGCAGGTGACCACTGTCCAGTGTCGAGCTCTGAATGACCTGGAATAGGCCTACGGGTGTCATGGTAGCTATGAGCTCCTGAGCCGCCTCAGACCCCACTCCCAGAGAAAGCAGATTGAAGTCTCCCAAAACCATAAGTCTGGGGAACTCCACTGCCAATCCAGAAATGGAGTCAAGCAGCTCAGGCAGGGAGGTTGCTACACAGCAGGGAGGCTGGTACAATAGGAACAGTCCCATCTGTTATATATAACTGACTACCACCCACATATTAATATCTAGCTTCAATCAATGTATAACCTCTATCTGTACAACCACTAGAGAACCAAACCCTATGGCCCCGCATAGAGACATTGCCATACAGACATATCTCAAGTGCTCATCCCAACACTATGGATTGGAACTACCCACTCAGGAAGGAGTGCAACCACAGTAAAAGAATGCTACCCAACCCTCATATACAGCCCAGGAGGATATCATGGCTAATAGTGTTGAATGCCACTGAAAGATCTCGTAAGACAAGGAGGGTATTTATACTCCCAGCAAATGTCTTCCATAAGAGCAGCCAGTGGAGTTTCCATCTGTCATTCATCTCTGAACTCTGATTGAAAAGGATCAAGATGATTCACTTCAGTCAGCATGCCCACCACCTTCTCCAAAATCTTGCAGAAAAGGAAGATTGAAATTGGAGTTGTCTAATATGATTGGATCAAGATATGGTCTCTTCAGGAGTGGGCATACCACCACCTCCTTCAAGATAATAGTAATCTCCCCTCTCTCAAAGAAACAGTGATTGCCTCTCAAATCCAACCACACACAAACATATACACAGAGCTTCCAGGTGAGGCATGATAGGACGTGGATCCAGCCTTGAGGTTGTAGAAAACCCTATCTGCTTCCTCAGAATTTACAAGCTGAAAAAGTCCCAGATGAATTCACAAAAGGTTGACCCAGTCCCTTCGCAAGATTCTGCCATAAAACCATTCCATCTTCAAACAAGAGCAAAAGCAATGGCATCTTATTCTCACTTAGTAGTGGTGCTGTTGAGGGTGTCAGTGGCATCCTCTAACCCTGTCCTCCTTACCACTGCTGCTGTCAGAAACCTACTAAACACTGATCAAAATGTTTTTCCTCACCTGATGATCTGTTGCACTCTCAGCCACTTCTTGCTCAATTCTTCTGTCTCATCAGATAGTGTCCATCACATGCTCCAACTATGTCATCAGATAGTTCCAGCCTTTTCTCTTGATTTCTTATCTTTACTCCTCTTCCCTTCCTCTCATTCGTGTCTCAAATCTTCTCTTCCTTTTCTTCTCCTCCCATTATTTCTCTTACTTTCATCTATGTCCCTTCCTCTCCTTCCCCACATTTGGACAGAACAATCTTCACCAATCATCTCTCACATCTTTTCTTCTCTTTGCTATTCTTCACTTCTCCATTCCTTTCCCCACATTCTTGAACCTCCAGCTCTCCTAGGGTCCAGGAAAGACCACTGAAACTATAGAGTCATCATACACCAGCCTCAGCTTCAAAAAGTAAAAATGTGCCCCCCTCATTACTTAAAATGCTAATTCTTCACCTGGTGTGAGAGGGTTCACCAGGCTGCAAGACAGTAATGGTGTTTGGCTGCTACACTGTAGAGGAAAATAATTGTTTTGTTATTATTATGCATACTTGCTACCTCAATTGTTAAAATTTTCACTAGTCTGAACATCAGTTACTGGGGTGCTATATCAGGAGACACCACTGAGGTCCTGTTTGTGGATATCCCAACCACATCTAGGTTCTTCTCTAGAAAACAGAATACTGGATTTTAATCAATCAATATTCTTCTTAGGTTCTTACATTGTCAGAGATGTGATTCCTTCCTTGATATGGTGTTCTGTGTGTAATCCCCTGAAACTCTCTTATTTAGCTGATAGTGAATTATTTGCCATTTTAATATACATGATTAATAGTGACTAACTACAAGACAAAATATGACAGATAAATGTGATAGATAAATAAATAAAATAAAATAAAATAAAATAAAATGATCTTAGAAGAATTTACCCCTGTTAGTTCTGAGCACTATGGCCAACAAGCTCCGGAAAAAGAATCTGTATTAGTAGCAGACGAAATGTTAGGTGGGGGAATCCTAAGATCAAATTCTTACTAAAGATGAATCTCATGCTGCATTACCTTGGGCCAATCCTTGAGTCTAATGCAGACAGAGTTGTTACATGAATCATATGGAGAGAAAGTTTCTCGCTGTGAGCTTTTGAGAATGTGGCTCTTTAGAATGTGAGTACAAAATATTTGTACTTTGAATGGTGGCACAGAAGCTTCATAAATAAAATTAAAACATGATAATGCTTCAAATATTGTCTTCTTGTCCTCCAATATCTATTTTATAATGTCAGAGAATCCAGTTACATCCTTTTAAAAAAAGTAAAAGTAAATGCAGCACTCTCGGTTGTTTTTCTATTTCAGTGCTAAAGTTTTAAATGATTACTATAGTAGTCTCACTTTATAACCTTCTTTTAAAAAGAAAAAAAATATGCAAAATATGCCTGATAAGTGGTAAACTAATGTACTGCAGACATTATGTGAGTCTTCTTTCTGAGTTAAACATCTGAATTTAACTAGATGGAAAATGGTAAGCTCGTCTTCCCAGAGCTAAAATCCTTCCCGATTAAGATGATCTATGCATTTAATAAACTATTGGTCCCTATTATTGCAGAGTGATCATTCACCAATGTTTATGAAAGTTTCTTTCTCCCTCATCTACAAAGGGCCATTCCACCATCATCTTCTGGTTCTTGGTCTGTTGCTATTTATCCTCAACTGCATAAAGCATAAGGACAGGAGGAGACCAATGTCAAGATAGCAGCTTTATAAAACTCCCTACAGTACGCGACTGGCCTTTTCATATTTTATAGGCCTATATGTAGCTGTTAAATTATTCAGATGCCCTCTTTTTCCTCAACATAATCTCTCTTTTATAAGGGCTTTTGTCAAACAGGACCGAAATGTGATCTTCTACCAAAAATCCGATATTGCATTAAGTGGTTCCTGATGAGCTGAAATGGAACTGACAACCATATTCAGAGTATTATGGTAATTATGGATCCATTACCCCAGCTGAGAAATGGATGTAATACAATGCATAAAAAGTGTTGACCTTTTTTTAAAAAAAATCTAAAAGTAAATTAAAAGGCAATCTTGTGTGAAACAGATTTAGAGATACTATACTTAAATGTCTTAAACCCTATAATTTACTATGTATTTTGCTTTCCCACGTATTTGCACTTAAAAAAAAAAATCTGTTTTGCCTGGCTTTAATCTGATGACATCTTCCCTTAAAACATCTCTGGGGAGAAAAAGGGATTTTTTAGACCTTGAATTATCACTACCAGAATAAAAATGATTGGGCTAGATCAACTGATGTCCTGTTTTGGAAAAATCTGGGGAAAATATCAAATCTATTACTAAGGAAGCCACTGCATAAATTTCAGAGATCTGTGATGAATGCAAATGACAGTCCACCTTGTATATTATCACATTGTCATGCAGGGCTGCTTTTGAGAAAAAAGTTTCTTTCTGATCTCAGAACAAAATACTCCAGTTCAGAACGTTCTTTTGCAATGTTTCAAGTGTTTCTTGTTCTGAAGAGCAAAACTTGAATCATTTTGAATGTTCCACCATAGGAAACAATTATAATTAAAATCAAATTCTTTGGCTCCTTCAGTTCTGTCCAAACTGTGGTAGTAGCTATTTTCTACTATTGGCTAGGAAAAAAAAATAGCTAATGGGATTATCTTTTTTTTTTTAAAAGTCAGCAGTAAAAGCAACAGGCATATTTTAGAAGCCTGGCTTGTTTCTTCAGACAGCCACAGAACTGAGCCCATTAAGCAGCAATAGATTTACGCAGCCAAGGAACAACCGAGTAACGGCAACAGAATACAAACAGTTCTCATACATCACATGCTTCTACCATAGAGATTGCTGATACATGATCGATGCATAGGAAAACGAAATCTGCACGTCATGAAGCATTTATGAACAATTTCTTGAGTTCCCATGTTGTGCTAATGAGAAATGGCAGGTAAAAGCAATGAGTGCCTTTGAGTTAAATGCAATGGCTTGCTGCCTTGTTTACAGCAGTGTTTCTCAACCTTGGCCGCTTTAAGATGCGTGGAGTTCAACTCCCAGAATTCCCCAGCCAGCCATGCTGGCTGGGGAATTCTGGGAGTTGAAGTCCATGCGTCTTAAAGCGGCCAAGGTTGAGAAACACTGGTTTACAGCCTGCTTAAGTCAGTTGCTTTTTTTTTTTTTTGATACCTTCAAGTCTGTTTTTTTTTAATTTTTTTAGCTCCTGGAGACTGCCTGGAGAAGTCCCTGCAGTTTTCTTTCAGGATTTCAGAAGTGGTTTGCCCTTGCCTGCTTCCTAGGGCTGAGAGAATGTGACTGGCCCAAGATCACCCAGTTGGCTTTGGGCCTCAGGCAGGACTACAACTGTCTCCTGGTTTCTAGCCTTGCGCCTTAACCACTACACCAAACTGTCTCTCCAAGTCAGTTCCTACACATGCATTACTTCGTTAGTGTCAATTGTGCCTCTTTTGTTGTTTTGGGTGTGTGTTTGTGTGTGTGTGCGTTTAACTGTGCTCCCCCACCCCCCACCCCGTGAGAAAACCAACTGAAAAAGATATGCCAAAGCAGTGTGTTGGTGATCAAATTTCAGGTGAAGAAGGGGGGGGGGAAGGCTTTATCAATTGAGAAAAAAGTTTGAAATTCTCAAGGGTTTGAGAGAAATGAAAGAGCATGTGACGAAAGTATGCTAAGGGCCCAGATAAGGCGATGTGAAGGACAATCGGAAGAAATGCTGAGATAATAAAAGCAAGTATTTTGGCTAGGACAAGTTAAAGTGCTCCCAAGTCTATTAGTACAAGACATAAAGAATCGGAATTGAAGAGATGGAAAGTCTATTAAGGGTTTTGGATTGAAGATGAGATGAAGAAGGGATTAGGGGCAACTTCCTCACAGTAAGAGAGAATGCATTAGCAATATATCAAGATCTCCAAAAAGAAGCTGAAAATCCTGAAAAGTGCCTCCTTCAACTGTGGAAGTATTTAGTGGGATTATTTCTTGTGTTTGGTAATGTTTTGGTTACAAATGTGTTTCCATTCTTGAATGGCCTTTCCCTAACCCTATTTTTTCCATAAGCCCTGTTATTCCTATTCCGTGATTTTGCATTGCATGAGAGTTTCTGGGAACTCAAATATTTTGTTATACAAGAACTAGCTATTATATTAAAATTCATGAATTCTAATTTTCCCATAACAAAAACTGTAAAAGCTGTGGTAAGGTAGGTAAGCTTACCTTAGAAAGTCTCTGTTCTAAAATAACTATAATGGCTCTGAACACATGTTTAACTGACTCTCCACCATCTCTATCCAATATTTTCCTTTACTAAAACCTACCTGTGATAGGAGGAATGGAACCTGTGCTTGCTGTTTTATGGTTAACATACTCCCCAAGTCCCCGTGACTATAGGATATTTTCCAGATGGAACACAAGAAACAAAATAGATGAAAATGCCCCCGTTTTATCCCAGGCTTAGGACAAAACTCCAGATTTTTTTTTGTTTTTTCTGGTCTTGAAGGGGAAGATTTGAATTGGTTATTCCAAGTTTAGAATGTTTCAGACTTGGAGGTCTGCTTGGGCCTAGCTGCCTTACTGATCCATCAGACAGGTATACAAGGAAACAAAATTGATTGATCTATCAGTTGCTTGATTAAGCCATAGATCTGGATGGAGTTCACATTGGCAGACTGACTTCCTCTCCACTAAAATGGGATTCAATGTTTAATGTTCAGAAATAAGAAAAATTAATAAAGGCTACCTCTAGATCTACTGAGTTTTAAAAAACACCCTCTTTTTTCATCACTTATGAATACATTTGTATTTTGGGGATTGATAATTTTGATTATGTTTAGCTTTTCACATTAATCCAAAGGGATAAGATTATCTTATTAGGGACTTATTGTAACTGTGGGTGTAGTTAGATCAGACGTTGAACTCCTGGAGAGGGGAGGGGAGGGGAGGGGAGGGGAGGGGAAGGGAAGGGAAGGGAAGGGAAGGGAAGGGAAGGGAAGGGAAGAGAAGAGAAGAGAAGAGAAGAGAAGAGAAGAGAAGAGAAGAGAAGAGAAGAGAAGAGAAGAGAAGAGAAGAGAAGAGAAGAGAAGAGAAGAGAAGAGCTTAGTTTCTGAGGACACAAAATGTGATAATCATGCCTTAGCCCTAGGGAGATATTTACACTCCACATAAGGGGCAGAGTTGAGTTAGCTCATTTGAGACAGCCTATCACTCAGCTGAGAGCCAGTTTGGTGTAGTCATTAAGGTACTAAGCTAGAAACCAGGAGACCCGTGAGTTCTAGTCCTGCCTTTATCATGAAGCCAGCTGGGTAACCTTGGGCCAGTCACTCTCTTCCAGCCCTAGGAAGCAGGCAAGGGCAAACTGCTTCTGAAATCTTGCCAGGAAAACTGCAGGGACGTGTCCACACAGTCACCAGGAGTCAGTGCTGACTTGAAGGCACCAAAAAAAAAAAAAATCACTCAACTCTGCCAGTTTCTAGGCTTTACGGAAGGAGGATCTAGAACAAGAACCTCTTGTACACCAACACTATACATTTAGAACCTGACCAATTCCTTATCCTTTAGACAAAGATTAGTGATGTGGTTTTTAGTCTATGGCCTGACAAATACATTATGCATCAATCACCATTTTTAAAACATCCACAAAAATTAGAATTTACGTGTGTACGCAGTTTCTTCTAACAAGCATTATGTACGCAACTGATATAGATATAGATATATGCAGCTAGACTCAACAGTTTTAGCTGAGAAAATATGGATGAAACAAAATTCTCCCTCACCAATACTTCTGCATAATATTTTGTGACAAGCCTTTTTTTTAATAATGTGTCCTTGATTTTCAAAGCCTAGATGTTAATGCACTATAAAGCTATATAATATTGCTACAGATTTCCACAAAAAGCCTCCCAGAGTATCCAAATCCCTCTGAGCACAAATGGAAAACATCTGTCTGAACTTTTTGAGTGTCTTCACTTGTCTATATTTTAAGAAGTTGACACAGAAGAAAAATGTGTCAACCAGGCTCACCTTGATGTAGAAAACCTCTCAGACACATTTTGACACACACCAAAGGAAAGGAAAGCAGATCCTCTGGGAAACAAACATTTCAGAATAAATCTAGGTTGCATTTTATTTTTCATCTTCGTTGCCGTGCCTTTACCCCTATACAAATTGACCCTTTTAATTTTTTTATTCCTGTATTTCAAGGGTTACATTGATTACATTCATTTGGTTTGCATGAACAAAGGTAAATTGCTTTTTCCCGCTGAACACTGGTAATTAACTGTTAAGTATATGACTCCCCCCGCCCCAAAAGGTATTTATTTTAGCTAGTAGGGTTTTGTCTTTTTTTTTTTGCTAAGTGCTAGCTGTTACCACATCAGCAAGTCTCACTTTCTTGAATCTACATAGAACTTCCATTTTTTTAAAAAAATTGTTTAAAAGCCACTCTAATGGCATCTACTTAGACTTACCTGGAATTTTCGAAAGAGAGAGAGAAGAAAAAGAAAAGAAAAGAAATTATGCAAGGTGATGCAGCTGCATTTCAAACACTTTGCCTGCAACTCAGTCTAATTTTAGGCCTGGAAAACACTTCTCACATAGATGTCTGTGAGGAGTGCTTCACATCAACATTTTTAAAACTCTAAGCAAGGCCCAGGGCAGGCAGGGGTTATCTGCGTCTGTAGTGGGCTGTAGTTAGCATACAGGCATCGTATATATCCTATAGGGATCGTACAGAGAACCTGATTGCTCTAGTTCATAAAGAAGAGGAAGAGGGGGAACAAGAAGATAGAAAAAAGTGATACTAGCAGGGAGTTGGGAGTTATAGTCCAGCACATCTGGAAGCTGTAAATAATGTGGTTCTGAGGAATGAGGTAGAAAAAAGATTTGATTGCCACAATTTGCATTGCTGCACGCAGATCTTAGCCTTGTTTTGACCATGTTTTAGAAGTCCTGTTAGATCGAAATGTGTGTGTGTGTGCAGTCCACCTCTGGGTTTTGAAGGACTGATTTATTCTGCAAGTTAATTTATGTATTACTTTTATATTCTTGAGAAATGTGTTCCATTCCAATATGTCCCCCCAACTTTAGAATGTATTGTTCATCCGCAGAGGGTTCAGGTTTATGTAACTGAGTGTAAAAGTCAACAGAACTGGCAATTCTGCGTCCGTATATAGCTGGCCCTCGTTGGCCTGAATTCCAGAAAAAGAGTTCCATTGTTTTTGTTCTTTCAGCCACTTGTCTCATAATGTTCCAGTTTTTCACTAGATTCCTGATATTTGCTACTTAAGCGTAGACACATTTAAATTCCAAGGGGAAAATAAACCAAGATTGTTGGATTTACAACAATCTAAAGTTGCTGAATTTAAATCAATAATATTTGATCTGTCAGTAGGGAGGCTCTACTTCTGCAGTATTTGCATGGGGACAGTTTCCTAGAAAAATGTCTCATATCATGAAGCGTTAACAGTGGGAATGGGCAAATATTTTTTCCAATGTATATCTCTTTTATATGTTGCAGATACTCCCTCTTTTATATTGTTGGTGCACTTTTGACCACATTAGAACCATCTTCTCTCAGTTATGGAAGCAGTGAAATACTGAAAGGATACAGTGAGAATTTTTTCCTGTATATAAAAGGCTATGTCTCCTTACTGTAATGCAATAAAATGTACAATTCAAGGAAGCATTACTCTCCAAAATTGCTGAAGCCTGGTCTTTTTTCACTGTGATCCTCAACATTTGTAATTGTTTCCAAGTTTGGCATAATGTTAAAGCTTTAGTGTGACACTACAGTTGATATATCCAGTTCAGTCCCCGTATTACTTGGTGCTCCATCTCCTTAAGGACAGCAGCATTAGTCTTGTGATGGAAACTGAATTAACTCCACAAAGAATAGAATAAAGATTGATGATATTATTATATTGTTAAATGACCTAAGTAGCTTCAGTCATATCACTGTGTGGATGGAAACTGCTTACGAAGGCCTATCTAAGGCATTCTAAAGATTTTAAGGCAAATATGATATAAAGTATTTATTTAAAGAAGAAGAGGTATGCGAATATTTACATCTGGATTGAAAAACTAAGAAGGCTCTTGCAATCATTTAACATCCTAAGGCAGGGATAGGTCTCTTTTTTCATCTGGGAACCACAGATAAATTATAAACATTATTTTTGGTCTCTGAGGACCAAAGCACTGTGGCCTTTGCCTCATTTTGGGAGATGTTAAGCCTTGCAGGAGACAAGGTACATATTTTAGGGTTTAATTTGTCAATTAAACTCAGCACTGAACACTACCAGTTTTCCACCAAATGTTAATGATATAATCCTGAAGAGATTTGCCCACACATGGATATGAGAGCTTTATCTTGCCTGCAGGCCAAATATCATCCACCTGTGTATAAGAGAAATGGGGTTGTATGTGTTTGTATACACACAAACACAACAATCCCAGGTGGCCAGGAAAAGATATAAAAATATCTGTGTCTCACCTTAAGTTTTCTTCACATTCATTTTGCGCAAATGCTGCAATGATATGTATTTTATTTATTCATTCAATTTATATGGCGGCCCATCTCATAGCAATGACTCTGGGCTGCATACAGAGAGTTAAAACCAGCCCCACCCCTCACCCCTATAATAAAATTCAACCAACAATCCATATAACCAATGTCTGAGGTCAAAAAGAATCATTTCCAATTGACAAGAAAGAAAAACAGCAATAAAACCCATCAGAGCAGAGTTTGCTTAAGCTCCCAACCCAAATGCACGATGGACTAGCCAGATCTTCCGTGCCTTGCATAAAAGTTTACAGGATCAGGACCATCCAGATTTCCAGAGGGGTGTTCTTCCACAGGGCAGGTGCTGCCACAGAGAAGGCCCAATTCCTGGGTACAAGAAGATGAAATTGTTTGACAGAAGGAACTGGGCTTTGGGCCCAACCTTTCAGTTCTGGTGGGACAAGCAGAAAATTGGAGTCAGGCAGTTTTGGAAAAAGGGGGTGAACAATACAAGTGAGTTTGTTCAGTCATAAGGCAGCTGTCATGGGAACAACCCATGAACTTGTGTCCAAAAAAATAGCTAATTTGTCAGCATTGACAAAGCTGAACCCTCCTTAAAAGAGGGTTCAAGGCTGATCATTTCTGAACTCACTTCCTACATTTTTCTGCCCGTAGAACTGTCTCAAGATAGGCGGGATGATTTGTTATGCTGACATGACTGGAAAATAGCTGGGAAAGCAATCTAACATACATTTTTTAGCTTGGGCGTTTAATCACATTCAAAAGCTGCTGTGCCATATACTTGGACACCCTGAAAATTATTTCTATCCTTAAAACATTTTACCTTTCTGATGGCTTGGGCGAATTGAAGACATTTGTGGAAATACAGTTGCTTTTTAACATTCATTGAAGTACCCTAAACGAGGGATGCTAATGGACTAGAGAAGTTCAAACTGATAAAAGGTAAATTTATGAAGGAGCACTAAAGAATGTTGCTGAAGAGGGATAGAAGACTAAAAGACTAAAACAAAACAATAACAAAAATATCCAGTTGAGGTGGTATGCCCAGGAAAAATGGCAAAAAATCTCAGTGTAGCTAAGCTTGAGTACATACTACAGGAGCGACATAGTACAGACTACAGTATTAAAACTGAAGGGCCCCAAGTATTCCTCCAGCTCAGATTCTGACTTCAGAACTCAAACATTCCCACAAGATGCTTGTTCTAATTACAGAAAGAGAAGGTTGACACTGTAACAAGAAAAAGAAGAGAATTAAAGGAATGCTTGCCCCTCTTGTACAAGCCAATTGAGAGGCTGTATTTTATGAAGGGTGCCTCCAACACCCTTCCCAACAGGTTCAGGCCAAGGCTATCTGAATTAACCTGATCAACACAAATGCTGTTCATCCACAGTTCTCTTTATATCAGTGCTTGTTAATGAAATAATCATGAAGTAAATGTCACTACTGACTTCCGGGGAAGAAATGGCGAATTGAAGATGACTCCGCTAAAAGCAGAGCAACCACAGCGGAATGAAGAGCCGGCGAGTAGACTGGCCCTTCAATAATTCCTCTCCAGACAAGGAAAGGACCTGAGATTGCCTACAAATGCTCCTTACAATTGCTCCTCATGAGGACACCACAAGACACATAGTCTCCAGTGGGTTTAGGTCTCTAGGAGACGATGGAATAGCCATCTTTTTGTTCAACCCACAATTGGCACCTTTACGGACACTGGTTTGCATACTTTCTTTCCTAATCACTTTCAGAAATTGCTTGTTAACTGTTTTCAGCTATTCAACAAGTTTTACAGCGCCTGGTGAGTTTTCTTCAATCCTTAGTGAAAGAAGTTTTAAATACAAGTTTAAGGAGTTAAAAACATTTTTTCTGGAATAAACAGCAAAAGGGTGATTAAAACTTTGATTTTAGAAAGTTACAAATGGACTAAGGGTCCAGATAAACTTGAAATAAGATTTTGGAATTAATTATAAGAATCCTTCTCATGGGAAAATACTTTTGTTTTGAATTCTTTAAAAAAAATGATAGGATGGGACTTTGAAGGTTGGACACTAGAGGAAACTAGAAGGAACTGAAGATTACAATTAAAGAAGAACACCTAAATTTGACTTATTAATACAGAATGGAGCAAAACACTGGATATATTGAAGGATATTTTTGAACAATGGACCCAGAAGTTAAGAGTGTCTGCCTCTATAGACAGACTGTGTTTAAAAGATGTTATGGAAGAGGAGCAAGTTTTACCAGACAAGACTGAGACTGATCTGAAAGTGGATTTAAAAATGACAAGCTACAAGAATGATATGGAAAAAGTTGCTGCGCTGGACATACAAAAGAAACTGGCTGATGTCTTAATAATTAAAAGGGATATACAAATAACAAATGAAGAGAGTGACCTGGATAATCTTCCTATACTGGATTTACAAAAGAGGCTTGTTAAAGCTTTGAAGAATCTGTGAGAAGGGACAAATGAAAAATGAAAAAGGAATCAACTTTTTGGATATTATTTGAAGAGACAAAAGATCAAGAGTTTTAAAAGTAAAAGGAAGGAATATAAAGTTGGTTTATTTGATCAAGGTTAAAATAAATGTGTTGTTATCTCTGGTAACCCTTAATAGACTTTTGCTGATGAGGACTGAAATGACAAGATTTTTAAGGATTTCTTTACAGATAAGAGATGGGATATGGGAAGAAGAGATCATTTGTTGTATTTTAAGAGAAGGTGATAAGTTACTAAAATTGTTTATATTTGTTGTGATGAAGGGGGAAGCCATTTCTTTATATATTTCTTTTCTTTTTCTTTACTATATTCTTATTTTTTTATTTCCTATTTCTCTTCTATTTTCTTTTTCTTTTCTTCACCTAATTTTTTCCCCCTGTTTGTATTAGTTTTTTATTATTGTAGTTGTAATTTTTAATAAAATTACTATTTAAAAAAAGAAGAAGAAAATGGCACTACTAGGAATGGCAGATTTGGCCCAGAAGCCATCAGTTGCTGACTTTTTAGTTAGTTAATTTCCCAGATTACACCATCTGTATGAAGCTAATTAAAACTTCCAGCATCATTTCATGCACTGGGGACAAGAGCACATTGGCTTTGGTAGTTTGCACTGATGCTCATATTTATAAAGGAGCTGTTGACAACCAACAGCTTCATTTCATTTCACATGTTCTGAGAAGTGGCTGCAAAGCTGCGAAAGAAATGGAAAAGCCTTTAATTGAAAATGGTGAAGCTCGCTGTGTGCCAAGTAACAATAATGAATAATCCCTTCCCTGAAGGGCTATAAAAGGAGGGAAAGAGATTCCTATAACTAGGTGCCTCTCTTTTTAAGATGATAACACATCTAAGTTTCAATCTGTCTTCACAGAGCAAGTACAGTGTGAGCTGAAGACTTTGGATGACTTCCTTTGGAATGACAATGGCAATGATTTGCTTCAAGATCATGCTTGATAAAAAGAGTTATTATTAACTCTTTTAATAATAATTAAAAAGTAGATTTAATAATTAAAGAGTAGAAATAAATTAATTAATCAGGAATTTCAAACTGATTTTTTACTTTATATATTTCCATGTTTTGTTTTGTTTTTTGGAAGGGGAAGAAGAATGGAAGCTGCTCTTGGTCCCAGGATAGCACTTTTGTGAGAAAGATGAACAAAGCTGATGATAATCCTGTCCCCCCACAAGTTGAAAGTCAGTGTATTTGCACCCTAGAATGTTATAGGATTTTCGGCTTCCAGTCACAAAATCACTAAGCCAGATTTGGTACTATGGATCCTGAGTTGATGGGGGGAGTGGGGCCACTTGCTTTTCTCCCTTCCCAAAATTTCTATGCTACCCTTCCACTGACAAGATCATTTACTGATCCTCCTTACATCCACCCAGCTTCCCTGAGAGATGGATTTAAGTGACAGAGAATGAGGGACTCAAGATCACTATGTCATCTGGAATAGGGATCTTGTGGGGGAAGAGAAGAAAATGGTCCCTCACCCTTTCAGGTCAGGAGCTGTAACACCCAAATGGAGCCTTGTGATTGTTGCACCTAAGGCAGAAAATCCCACAGACATCTTTCTTCCTCCCTAGGGGAAAAAAAGAAAGAAAGAAATCCCCTGAACATATCAATAACTATATCATCCTTTCACAACAGCTAAAAATCTGCTGCCTGAAGAAACTCCTTCACTCAGTTTAAATAAGTCTTTTGGATTTGACACTCTCACTTCTATAGCATACAACAACACACGGACTTTTTCCTGTGTCATTTGTTCCTTTTACTATTTTTACTTGTCCTCCTCCTCCTCCTCCTCCTCCTTCTGTACATGAAAGCATAGACTGAAGTTGTGCTTTCCCAGCTCTTTGCATACTAGAAAGAGGCAAACATGGTAATCTGATAGTAAAACTGTGGTCACCCAATAATTTTGACATAAAGAGATGCTTTCCCCTTTCGAACGGAGCCCTGCAATCAATCATAGCAGGCCCAGTTGCTGAGTTTTATTCTCTACCTCAGGCAGCCGTTTTGGGGGTAACTGATAAGGGTCAGCAATGTTACCTTTTTATCAACACAGCATGAAGATGGCATGGCTCTGTTTTCCCAAAGGTCATGTCCCTGGGATGTTTTGGTCTGTCCATTACATTGGCTATATTTGGGGGAATCTAAGGTTGCACTGCTATGAATCTGAGACCTGAAGCAAATTGTTGCAAGGAAATCCATAAAATAGGTTTACTGAAAGATCCGAATGTTGTGTCTTTGGCCCAGACATGTCTCTGTTGTGTTTATGTCTGGGGGCAGCAATAAATTACTTAGGAGCACCAGAGAAGCAAATGCTGGTCAAACAAAAGCAGATCAGGGTTGAAACAGCAAGAAAGGCAATTCAACGAGCTGAGGAAATGTGCAGAGAAGACCCAGGAACAAGGCAAAGCCAGAGGAAGTGGATAAAGTAACGCAAAGACAGTGTGAGGGAAAGGATTATGCACAACTGAGCAAAGACTTGCAGTTGCCAGCAATAGCAAACATTGCAAGAAATAGACTTAAATGCTTCAAACTTAAGCAGTTTGGCCTGGATCTTGGATTCAGCAATCCAAGAAGAAAGAATTGCCCAGAGTCACTGGGAGTTGGGCAGCATATAAATTTAATTGATGATGATGATGATGATGATGATGATGATGATGATGATGATGATGATAGCTAAGGGATGCAACTTCTAGAACAATCAAAGAGAGAAATCAACCAGATAGAAGGTGCCACAATGAAAGACATTCTGGCTTCCATCTGACGTTCCTTCACAAGTCTAACATTTCATCTCTTAGGGTTTCCCCTTTATCAAGTTTACAGTGGGACTCCTCTTATTTCATTGTATCGCATGTCTTCCCTCTAAGTAAAGCATTAGTATGCAGCCCATGCCTCCCACCTACCAATCTCTGCTGCCCAGCATGTCCCATTGCCTTGATTACTCCAAGATGACATCCTAATACTGTATTAGCATTGGCAGAAAGAAGCCTGCAACAAGAGAAGGGCTGATTTCTGTTTTCTTCCACAGCTTTCCATGCAGCTTTAGTAACTGCAAATACGAAGCATGTTGGATGGGGGGTGAGGGGTGGGGTGGAGAATGTAATCTCTAAATCTGAGTGTGAAGCACCTCCTTATGGTTCCTCTCTTCTCCCACACACATCACTTTGATACTGAGGATGGGTGCATCAGAGAGCACAGCCAAGGCATCACACACACACACCCCCGAAAGGGTGCAAGCTAAATTTTTAAGGTCTACTTTTCCAAGTAGCACAAAGCATATCCAGCACGGCCCTTCGTCATGAGGCAAACGTGATTCGAGTTGAGACCAGTTTATAGCTGTGTATGGTTTCACACTGGCTAAAGTTAATCTTCTTCACTGGGGTCTGGGATCCCTAATTCTTGTGGATAATTTCAAATCAGCTTTGAATTCCAAAAATTCAAAAATTCCAAAAATTACAGAGTTATGGCCTCTCACAGGACATATTACCGATTATGAGTTACAAAAGTGGTGGAGAGTTTAAAGCAACATTTGTCCCATGTGGAAAAGCAATTAGATTTGTTCGCACTTTCTAGAGATTTTTTTTTTGTTTGTAGCTGAACTCCCTATTTTAGACTAAATCAATAACTATTCCCAAATTTAGGAGAGCATCTTAATCTTAGCTCATTTTAATGCACTGCCAAAAGCTGTATTCTTCCAGGTTTCACCCTTGTGCTGAAGGGGTGGTGGAAGATATGTCACCTCTATTATTTTATTATTCATTCCATAAAGATGCATGGTTAGGTTTCATAACCCCTTTATTAATCAAATTTTCAGGTCATACACAATTATTTTATGTACCAGTGATTCGGTTTCTTTGAATGTTACAAATGTTACAGTAAATAAACCAAATTTAGTTTATTTACGGTAACATTTGCACCATCAGTTACACTGATCATTAAAATAATTCATAGAATAATAAAATCATTGAAATAATTAAAATGGCTGTTTATTTTATTTTATTATTATTATATTTTTACCAATTTTATTTTATAATATTTCATTTTATTTTATCTGGTATGTTTTCACCTTTATGCTTTGTAAATAGAACACTGGACATTGACTGTAATAAAGGACTGACTGACTGACTGAATGACTGATAAGGCAATGAATACAACATCTGATTCCAATACAACATTAAAAAATAACTTGGAATCTCATGGGTTGAATTTGGAATTTGTCCTTTTCCAGACCTGCTGTACATTCCACCCTTGGTTTGTGTTTAGCATGGTTACCACAACTGTAACATAATGCAAATTCTGTTTGGCTCCTGGTAACATTGATTGATTGATTGATCATGTGCCATTAAGTTGTTTCCGACTCTTGGAGAGCACATAGATAGATTTTCTCCATGACGATCTATCCTTAACCTGTTCTTTCAAGTCTCCCAATGGTGCACCCATCACCATTGTAACTGAGTCCATTCACCTTGCTTCTGGTTGTCCTCTTCTTCTCTTTCCTTCCACCTTTCCCAGCATTAGAGCCTTTTCCAGAGAGCTGGGTCTTTGCATAATGTATCCAAATGTTCCATGCACATAAAATATTTCATGCTTTATGTGTTAAAAAAAGGTGAAGAGAAAAATAGTTACACACTATCAATGTGGTTTAGAATCCATCCTGTCCTCACTTCCTTAATTTTTAATAGCTGTATCTGAATTTCTTCTTCTCCAAGTAATCCCAATAAATTATTTCTGTTTACATGGAGAAAATCAGAAATACTGTCTTGGTTAAGAAAAATATCCCTTTCCATCTGTTTGAGAATTCATCTTTTTGGAATAGATTTTCTATAACCGGTTAAGAATACTTTTTTCTCCAGCTGTGATAGTATTATCCCACATTGAAGATATATACTAAAGCTTGTATCTTTCTCTACTTCACAATAGCGAAGATATTGTTTCTATTCCTTGGCATTAGAGCTGCTATAAAAAAATCCTTGTTCGGCTGACAGTAAATATATTGAATTCCACTATATTCTTTTTAGTATCATGAAATAAGATTCAGTCAGGTTTCTAGCTGGTAGTATGCATTTTACCTCTAAGATCATATACTCTTCTTCTGGAGTCTTATCTATCCAGACCACTGAACCAGTTCCAACCAAGCTTAAACACTTCCTAGAATAGTGGTTCATAACCTATGGCACACCAGATGTGGCCAAACCACAACTCCCAGCATGCCTTTACATTAGCTATGCTTCTTAATCCTACTTGTAATTGTGGTTCAGCAGTATCTGGAATACCACAGACTGCATATTCCTGTTATAAAATCAAACATGCTGATTCCAGAATTAATTCCTCTTAAAGCAGGCCTACTGAACTAATAGAACATATGCTTGCCATGGCTAAAATGTTACTGATTTCTATAGATTTACTCCAAGTATGACTAAGTCTGCATCCAACTCAGAAATTTTAATAGTAAAATTCAGAATTTGATTCAGCATCTACTGAAATCAATGAGATTTGAAACCATTTAACCTGAGTTCCATCAGTCCAACCTTTTGGGACAGGGGTCCCTAAACTCTTCAGCTTATCAACACCTTCATGAAGTTTCAGATTGTTCATCAACCCCCAAACATTTATTATGTGAAAATAATTTAATAAATACTGCTTTAACTAATAGTACTACAAATAACAACATCAACCCCTAATACAAATAACAACATCAACTACTACAAATAACAACATCAACCCCTAAGGGTCTATCAACCCTTGAGAGTCAATACTGACTACTTTGGAGAACCCTGTTTTGGGGGTATAATTGTTTTCATCCAGGTTGCTTCTCCATATGGTTTATCTGTATCTGTGCTGAACTGAATGGAAAATCATGTATACAAGAATTACTTCACTTTCAGTTTCAGGTTCCAAAGTAGGGATTCCATGTAAGGAGTTCTCATGTTACTGAACCAAAGAAGAGCAGGACTGGATTATTTCCTTCCTTGCTGTTCCCTGAACAGATAAAGGCATTATTATTATTTATCAAAATGTAGAAACATATAATACACATCCTGGTTTCGGCCTCCTGGTTTCCTTCTTATTTCTAACTTTTCCCAAATGTGGTCCAGACTTCTCAAACAATTCAGAAACGCAAAATGTGCCAAACAATTAAGTGCTACATCTTATTTTTGTAGAAACCTTTTTCTTTGGTTTTTACCACTGCAATGTCTTTAGATCTATGGGAAATGGTAAAATGGGGTGGAAGGAGGAGAATATGATCAGTCAGCAAGCCATGCTCTTTCTGTTACTGCTTATTAACACTTTTCGCCTTGGCCATATTTACTGTTTGTCTGCCATATTAGCCTTGGCAAAACCCACACTTTTTTTTAAAGGACTCTAAACACATATGACTAATTTGATTATGATTTTCTCCCAGCAGAACTATTTCAAGGAAATATCAGCCACTGGGACTCCAATTTGGCAATTTATTCTATTACATTAATTTGATATAATTAACCCTCTTCAAGCAGTAATGCGGGCAATGGAAAGAGCAAGACTGTGTTCCGTGAGACCCTATCAAACAAATATTCTAAAGGTTTGTGTCTCTATAAAAAAACCCTCTGTTACTCCTGGCAGAAGAATAACGGCTATTGGATATTATTATCATTATAATAAATTACTGTTGTAGATTAGCACAACTTCTCATGATTTTTAATTTTATGGTTCGTATTAAGCTCCCAATGTATTTCTAATTTTAATATTGGCTGCAAATTATATATTTGATTAATATTTTTGCGATTCCCTAAATATCATATAAAACTTCATATATGCTAAAATTGAAAGCCTAGGCTAGGGGCCAGATTGCTGCTTGGCTGCCCCCCGCCACCCAAGGCATTCTCCAGCAGGAAGGAGCACCATTGGATGAGGTCACCATGATATTTAGAGCATATTCAGGCACCAAGAAAACTCTGAATTGGAGCATTCTGTAATAGATAAGAAGAATTCACAGCACCTGGTTTTTTAATTCCCAAGAGGTTCATGGTGGGAAAAACACAAATAGAAATGAAGCCCAGGTATTGCTTAGCTCATCCTTTTTCAGAGAGACAGAAAGATGGAGAGAATTTCCTTCACTCTAAAAATATACGAAAAGGTTGGGAGACTTGGTGGTTATTGTTGCAAAAAGGTCTCACATACTCGTGTGAGTGTGAGGCGGTCCTCAAAGTCTGGCTCTCCTTTGAAGTTCTTCTGTGGCTAATCAGGTAACCATCAACACCTTTTGTCCTGATTGTCTCTATCAAGCGCTGAGCTTTATGAACAGAGGAAAGTTTCTGCTTTGTATGGGAGGGTAGGGGCTTTTTGCTTTGAAGGAAATAAAAGTCAAGAGCACAGGCTGCCTTATACAGCTTCAAAAGGAAGGGACGGTCCCCAATTCCCATCACTTCTGAATGACTCAGCACATTTGGTCAGGATATTTATTTAAAGATCCTGCCATCAATGTGCCAGAGGAGAAACTGGCTTTGCAAAATGCAAAGTAAGACCTTGATGGAATGATAGAGTCAGAGGGGGACTTTTAGACCATTGAATCCAATCCCCTGCTCAGTGCAGGAATCCATGTCTAGCCCCTGCTTGAAGACATCCAGGGAACGTACCATCTATGAGTAGAATACGCTCCATTTTTTAACTGCTGTTTTTCTAACTTTCAGTCAGATCATGGATAACTGTAACTTAAACCTAATTTCATGTCCTGCATTCTGGAATACAACATCTTGATCTTCCTTGTGACATCCTTTATGGTATTTGAAGAAATCTGTTGTCCCCCCTTCAGGCATCTTTTCTCAAGGCTAAACTGATCTGGCTCATTCAGTCTGTCTCCCAGAGTTTAGTTGTTATCCCTTGAGTGTCCTCACACCTCTGCTCTGAATCTTGCTTAAACTGCAGTGCCCAGAATTGGACAAAATACTTGAAGTAAGCAGAACAAAGTGAAATTATGATTTGGGAACAATAGTCCTGTCAATGCAGCTTAAAACTACATTTGCCTTTTTTGCAACCACTTCCTCTTCCTGAGCCTTATTTAATTTCAGTCAAGTACAATTACAACTTGTAGCAGATCTCCATATTCCTGTGCTGTAATGAGGAAGGGCTGGCTAGGATTGGCTTTATAAAAAAAAAAGTCAATTTCTCCAGATGGTAACAATCCATGTTGCTAGTTACACGCTCTTGACTTGGAATAGTTAACTTGCTGTCATTGTTCTCAGTGCTTAAACTAAAAATGCCATTTGGTCTGTTTACACACAAAGAAGAAGAGGAAGAAGAGGAAGAGGAAGAGGAAGAAGAGGAGGAGGAGGAGGAGGAGGAGGAGGAGGAGGAGGAGGAGGAGGAGGAGGAGGAGGAGAAAAAGAAAGATTTGCCAAGTTTAAAATTTAACTTTTCGTTGGCATGAGTTGGTAGCCCAGAAATAAAGAAGTAGATTCTGCTCCTTTCTTCCCACCAGCTTCACTGAGGAATTCTCCATTACACTATGAAATATTCACTTTTATCCTATTAAATTAATAATATATAGACTCTATTATCTAAAGATATTTCTTTCCTTCCAAAATGTTTGCTTTTCATTTATCTCTCTTAATATTACATTATGCTTTCAAGTTGGTATTTTCTTGTTTTCGTAATATGTTGCTTTTGGTAAACAGTATCAATAATTCAAAAGACAAGATTTAAAAAACAAAAAAAACCCTGACAGGGTGAATCTATCCCATGTGTTAGAAGTATTAACATTCCTGGGAGCAGAACTCATTATTAAATAAAGATGAGAGAAGGCTGAAGGAAAAACCCTGTACACCAAGCGTCCTGGAAAGGCAGACTTTGAAATGGGATTGTTTTGTAAGAGATCTTGTTGGGACTGATTGAAGCCCAATTTCATATATTTAGCAGGCTGACTTTTCTTTTCTTTTCTTTTCTTTTCTTTTCTTTTCTTTTCTTTTCTTTTCTTTTCTTTTCTTTTCTTTTCTTCTCTTCTCTTCTCTTCTCTTCTCTTTTTTTAATGAGAGAGGAGAAAGAGAGGGAAGGAAGGAAGGAAGGAAGGAAGGAAGGAAGGAAGGAAGGAAGGAAGGAAGGAAGGAAGGAAGGAAGCCTTAGGGTGAAATGGTAGAACACCATGTAACATTTTCATGAAATAACTGAAAGGAATGGAGAATCATAGAGTTGTTTCTCCAAGATTTTTTTTTAAAATCTACACATTAGAAACTGCAGATTACTGCCTCTATGTGGTGAAGCACAGAATTGCATGCTGTGATTGAAATGTCAGGGCAATGCTGTTGAACTGGGGACAGCTTTCTGGAGCTAGACTGACTGTCTATCCGTGTGAGCAATTAGAAGAGCTACAATGAGTTTCCTGTAGCCACTGAATATTATACAAATCTTGCATTTTTAAAGTTGTTCTTCCCAGCTAATTTGCCACTCCTGGCTTGCTATCAGACCCTGATTGCCCCTCAGTCCTGACCCTTAGCATCTTCGGCAATCCTGTTGTCAGGTTCGCTCTCTGATCCTGCTAAGGACTCCCTGTTTTAGGCTCCTAGTTAACACAAAATGATTACTCCCAAAATCTGAGTCTGTTTTGACAAAGGTGTGTAGGTGGGGTGCATAGGGGTACACAACGGGGCAAATGATGAATGCTGTGCAACAGTAGCATCACACAAGTGCCACAATTAAACGTTTGTCTGATGATGTCATCACACGCGTATTGTCATTTTGACATCTTTGCTATTTGCTGCAGGCCCTGTTGGTGTGATGGAAGGATAATGCAGCCACATACAGTATAACAAACAAAAGCAAATTCTCAAGGCAAGGACTTTACAGATAATAGATTCCTCTTTTCTTATCCATTGTTAGTTTGCTTTTGCTCTGATGAATACTGTGTTTGATTCTTAGGATCGTGACTTTCCCCTAGGCTTTGAAAGTCATTTTACCAATAAAAAGGGACAGTCATCATTTACTTAAAATCCTTATGGCAACAAATTAGTTTGAAGTGGATAACAGCATGCATATGCTACCCAAGCTTGCCACTTGTGCTCATCACAATAGGAGTGTTATTGTCCAATTATTCTAATCATTAAATTCCTGGAAACACAAAGCCATAAGGATATTTGATGTGGCCAGGATTGGGTTGTAATTATATCTTTCTGTTTGCCTGGGTGACTGACAGACTCAAATATTTCCTGATTTTCTTTGGACATGTTTTTCACAATCACTTGGAGGATGAACCACAATCAATGAAGATACTTACCAGGGTGTAAGAGCCTTCACTGGAGGGTTTGCAGGTACTTGTCTGTTCCATCAAGTAGCTACCTAGGTAGGTGATCCAGGGATCAAACAGAGTTCCCTATTATAGGAAGCTGCCTTATATCTGTCCTGCACTGTGGGTCCATCTATTTCAATGTTATTTATATCAGAATTCGGAGACTTTTCTGACATACAGGGCTACACTTGACAGTGTATATGTCAAAGTGGATGTAACTAGGACAAGGAAGTGGGCAACCCAGAACAAAATGTCTGTTTGATTTAATTGAAAACTTTTGGTCAACTGTTATTGAATGAAAAATAAAAGAATGCAAATGTTTTTATTTAACAAAATAAAATGCTATTTGCAAAATTAGTTCACGATGATTTAAGAACTTCTTGCCATGCCCCATTAAAAATGATATGATTTGGAGGAACTCCAAGGATTCTGGACTAGGAGACACAGCCTTGTTTCAGAAGTGTGCATACCTGGTCAACAGGAACTTTAAATAAACATACATCTCCATCTTTAGGGGAGATGCCAAGGGTTTAGACCTGAGGTCGTCTGCATGTAATGCACGTGGTCTACTATTGATGTAGCTTCCTTGTATACGAATGCATCTGGCAATTGCAAAGCGATAAGCAATTTGAACCGACAGGAAATCCATAACGATTGCTGATATTAAGGCCAGTGAGAACATCTCATTCAATGTTGATTGAAAAATGCTCTCATTCAGCATTGGAAAAGAGAAACCTTGCCAACAGTACAAAATTGGGAGACTCAGTTCAAAGAATACGAGGCAATTTCATAGCAGAAGTCTAACCAAATTCAAGCAGGAATGGTTCCCTTATATACAGCATATTACACAGCAAGGCAAAGTAAGACACTTAGAATATGGTTTTTGAAGAAAAAGAGAGGCTGTTCAAAAATAATTAAAGCAATCCAAATAGAAATAAGCAATAACGGCAATGTACAAAGGTTAGTATAAAAATATTTAAGTGGCAATTAGCAGCTGGGGGAAAGAAAAAACAAGGTGGGGGGAGCTACTAGAATGCATTTTCCTATAATGCTTTTTTCTATTTCCCTTTTTGTTGTTTGTTTTGCCTTTCAAAAATAAGCATCGTATTTTCACTTCAACCTTCACTCTAGTATAACGTTTCTTTTGTGTATGTAGTTATATGTTCCTTTTCCCTTTGTTTGTTGTTGGGTTTTGTTGTTGTTGCGTTTTTTGTTGCTTGTTTGGAAGAAAGAGAGAGAGAGAGAGAGAGAGAGAGAAATAAAGAAAGAAAGAAAGAAAGAAAGAAAGAAAGAAAGAAAGAAAGAAAGAAAGAAAGAAAGAGAAAACAGAAAAATGCTCCCATTCTATGATAATCTCTAGCAGACATTAGGTTGGATGTTAAGGCATGCTTTCTTGATGCATAACCTATTAAATAAACTATTATTGATGGAGGAAGTCCAACCCACTAAGCCGTAATGAAAGTTCATACCAACTTTCTTCAAAACCACACTACCCTTTACTACAATGTGTGAACCAAACCAATGGATCTATTTAGTACAAATGTGATTCCCTGGCAATATATCCACTGAGAATTATTGTAGAGTTTGGCAGCCTTATACATGTAATAAAAACATCTTCATCCTAATCAGGAGCAGAAAACATGCCTTATGCTTTGCAACACGTCTATCACATGGAAACATTCTTAGCCGCCTCTACTCTCCCAAATGTTTTGTACAATAGATAAACTCCATATCTCATTCAATAGCCAAAGACTCTATAAGTGATTTCAAATGGGTGTAGAGTAAAATTAATTAAGTTCTCCCTATAGCACTATAGAATTACCACATACACACAAGCACACACATGTACATGGCAACATTATATAATATGATCAATAATGTATATAAAAACACAATCCTCATAACATCAAGTGATTATGCAGTAGTGGTACAACAAAAATTCTGTATCATTTGGACTGCAACATCAAGAATAAATAAACCATCATCCACCCTGGGAAACTGATATAACTTGAATTGCTTTCCAGTAGAGCAATTTCACACATTCAACTGCTGATCATCTTGCATTGGGAACTGAATATAGAGAAAATCCTTCCATGAATGACCAGCTCTTAGACATTAATATTAACAAGTTTCCCTCAGATTTTTGGTATGATTGTAGGAGAAAAAAGGGGGGCACACATTTAAAATAAAAGTGCTTCTTGTTCCCTTTTCTCTCAACCACCTAAAATAAAGTGAGGGTGCAAATGGTTCTTTTTTCTGATGAGACCTTTCCTCCTGCACTTAATTTCTATTTTATAATATCCTCTTGGGTTGCCAAGACAGGAAAAGACCTATGCTCTTCTGGTAATCCAACACATTCAATCAGTTTGCTTAATGCTCCAGATTTACTGAAGACAATGAAATAGGGTCGAAAGTGAAAACATAAATCATGTTACAAACAGTCCTTTAATGTTCTGCTGTCTTGTCTACCTTATTTGCTTGCTTTTCCTTGGCACAAAAAACATTCTCTAGTGACCTCTTTACAACGGATGCTTTGGCAAAATGGGATTTAAAAATGTGCCATTTGCTAATTTGGAACTTTCAATTATTAGATATTCCAAGCATCAGGAGGGGAGAGATAAATTTGTCCTCTGGGAGGCAATCCAGTGTTGTGGGGGGTGGGGTGGGGAGGTTGATGCTCACCTCCAATTGGAGATGGGGCCTACACATCACAAGTCACACTCCATGTCAAGGACTTCCAAGGCATTTCGTACATTAGATCTTCCTAGTTATAATTATTTCCAAAGCTATCTTATCTACTTCTTGATGGTCTTCATTAATGTAATGATAATATAATAATCTCATATCAACTTCCATTTGGCTCATTAGTTATGTCTGCTTATCACAGTATGGTAGAAATTGTATTTGACATCCATCTGTATGTGATAAACAATCAATGCTAAATCATGATAATGAATTAGCATTTGATTTATTTTTAAACCATATCATTTTGCAAACAAGCTTCAAAATATTGCTATTTGAAAAAGTACAGTGTAAAAGGATTTAGGAGAGGATTTTTTGAAATGAAAAAAATTAAACAAACCATTTGTAATAGGGGAGAGTTTATATGGAAGAGAAGTCCATGTTCTGTGAATGAATTGAGGGGAAAACTCTATTAGAAGCAGAAAGCTCAGAGCAATGGCTCATCCAGAGAGGCAAATCACATTTTTTTCTGAGGGTGGTTTTTCTGTTCATGTAATAGACAGAAGGAATAACCCTGAGGAACAGAAGGAAGAGCTGCAACCAAAAAAACAGATAAAAGAAATCTGAGTCCAGGCCAGAATTGTAATCCGAGTAAGCGTCTCAGACAGGACCCTCCCTAGTTTACATGAAGATAAGGGGGGGGGGGAGCACATTCAGACTTGCAAAATTCTGTTACTATAACCATATAATAAAAGTAGTATTAGCATGCATGACTTTAGTTTCCTGCTCTACCTCGAAGGGCTGACAGTTCCTTTTCTCCATTAAGAGAAGCTGAATGGGCTGTTCAGACATGACGTAAACAGGAAGCATAACTAGGTCTTTTTAATGGTATATTTTGAAGATAGAAGCTCATTAAGATTGTTCCCACACCCAATCATTCAAGGAGAATCCACAATCAAGATCTTCTAAAGAGCTAATACATCAGCTAAAAACTACATCATAAAGCACAGATAAACACATTAATAAAAGTCTTGTATATGCTTTTATTAAAATTGCTTAATTGTTTGCTCATTCTGTGCTAAGCTGTCACACATAAAACTTGAAAGATTCATTATTACCCCACTCTTAACAGTGTAGACAGGGCCCAATAATGAGCCTTGTATCCCAGAAGCCTTCTTTAATTTCTTTTAGTCTTTAAAAAGTAATCCCCTGATATTTCTCTCACCATCCCACTGTTTTTTCAAGAAGGCTAGTCATGCAGAGATGCTCTGCATGAGGAGGATGCCTTGAATGATTCAATCATACCAGTTGCAGCCATGGCAGAATTCATACTGAACAGAAGCTAATTGGAAAGAGGCAAAGCAAGAACAATAAATCATACAGAGACACAGGAAATAACCTCAGGTATGGATGAGCATTTAGGATACCGAGAAGCATGGTTGCTTCATTAATGTATTGCATAAAGTATGTTAGCAAATCACTTAAGGTTTATTGATGTACCCCAGTACAGAGCCTGAAAAAGCATTCTATGCCTTTGTCATCATTGCATGGAACCATGGTACATCCAAATCAATAAGACCCACTCCCTGTCTTCAGGTTGAAGCTAGGGGTATAACCTTAGGAAATGCTGTCTTTGTCACAAAAGGCGGCATTGTCTGCTTCCTTTCATTTTCTCCTGACCTGTCCCTGTCAACATTCCTACTGTATCTACTTCTCTACTATCAATCCAGCCATTTCCACACTATCCAACTCACACAGGGCATTCATCACAGCAGAGATGTGGGCTTCCTCAAAATTGTTAGTATCATCTTGGTTTGTTAAGGTTCTAGCAGCAACATAGCTCCCTTTTGTGTAAGGAAAGTTAGCAGGAGCTATTCGCTATCCCATGGAGGTCCCTGAAATGACACGTCCTTAATTTCTCAGAAACCTCTGCTCAGCCTTTCTGTCTTTAATTTGCTATTATCTTTTTCCTTCCTTCCCGCAACATCTCCTATTTCTCTGCAAATACCTAGATGTACCAAAGACACACACTGATGCTCACCCCACTCAATGGAGCATTTGTCAGGGATAACAGCAATGGGAATGTAAATCATCTGGTGATCCCAATTGCTTATCCCTAGGCTAAAACATGTCATTCAGGAAGATCCTGATGTTTCTCACCTGTTCCGAAAGAAAGGCATTGGGAAAATGCATACCCAACCATTCAGGCCTGTTCTTCTCCACAAGCACTGGGGCAGGTTACAGAAATTCTCACAACCAATTTTGTTTTCAGTGCTAGGTGATGACTTAGAGATAAGCTGCAGGGTTGCTTGTTTCTTCCTTTTTTTTAAGTTTTAGTTTAAATGTTAAAAAACTGAAATGGTTAAGTTTTCAGTTTTGTTTTGGGAAAACTTACTCAGCTTCCTCTAGTGTTTGCATTGATTGGGATTCCAAGGTAGAATTCAAAATTTCAAAATGATTACCAGGGTTGGACAATCTATAAACACCCTCCCTGATAGAATTGCCAAATTTCCACAGCAAAATGTGAATATCGGGCAGTACAATATTTAGTCTTTCTTTTTAAAGAATACAGAGAAAAACAAAAACAGAAACAGATCAACAAGTACATTCAGTGCCCCCATCAGGGACATGACACATCACTTGTACATTTCATGACCCTAGGAGGCCAAAAATAGTTTTGAAAAATAAAGTATCACATGGCCAGATTCACCCATTCTTAACTCTAGTTTAACTTTCTCCAGTTTGGCACTTCCTAATTATATTAGGGTTGCAACCTTTACAGTTCCTTGGGTGGGTACCAAGTAGCAGTCTTCTTGGTGGAGTGGGAGGAAGGGAAACTATTTGAACAATCCTCCATGCTGTGTGAAATTCCACAATCCATGAACAAGTATATTACACAATCAGTCATGTGTCTACACCAGGATTTAGGAAAAGTCCTCTGTGTAAAATTTCAATCAAAAAAGGATCAGTTCAGAATAAACTTTGTATCCCCTAACCAGGAATACTGCTGAAGAGTCTCAAGAGGGCTTTAATTTATGTACCATATAACCAACTTGGATCAGCAGCTGAGTAAGATACTTTTTCATATCTTTCATATGATTCATTCAATCCTGGGGCTACCCAGTGATGAATTGTACCACAGTACTTATGAAGTACACTATGAGGCTTGTTCAACTTTTATTTTCTCATATTGAATGGCATATGGGTAAATGTCTTTTCCTCTCTTTCTCTCTGAAAATAATTGAGTTCTAGCTATTCTGATTCATTATTAACATATGCCAATGGTATTCTTTAATTGTACTGTTCTGTACCTATATCTGCATTTTACTTATTACAGCCTTGCTATGAGTTCCTGCCTCTCTCATACGGAGAGTTTTACAAACAGCCAACATTTCAACAAAACGTCACTATGGTGGAAGTTAAATCAATTTTGATGCCATGATCTGAACACCTTTCAAAAAGGCAATTTGATAATATTAAGAAAGAAAAGAATCTCCAGTTCAACAATACTTATATTATTCTAGCCCCCATCTCTTTTCATGTGGCAGCTCATTCATCATCTCCCCTTGGCCAAAGATATATTTTGCAGTTTTTAAACCGCCCTAGCAATACCAGGTTTACAAGGAGAAACGGGGACATTATAAACACTGACTTGAAGGCAATTCCCCACCTTCAGTCATTGACTGCCAAGGTTTTGGATCAGTTCCTGCATGTTTTATGTTTTCTGCCAGACTAGCCAAAATTGTGTAAAACATCCCAAGGCTGCAACCAATTTTATATAATAACACAGCGTACCATTTTCTTGAATTGATAAGACAGAAATTTGGGGAGAGATGGTTAATTCATTTCTCTATTCTCTATTCAGTTTAAATGTGGTAGTTAGGAGATTACATTCATTAATTCTACCAAGAAAGGACACTTAGAATGAGATTATCTGTGGCCAACCACATCTAGAAAACTTAGTTGTTACTTCTTCACTGCAAAACAGCATTAGAAATGGGAAAAAAATCAAAGTGGGATGTTTATTGGGTATTTCCTCTGCAGCAAATATAGGTAGGTAGGTAGGTAGGTAGGTAGGTAGGTAGGTAGGTAGATAGATAGATAGATAGATAGATAGATAGATAGATAGATAGATAGATAGATAGATAGATAGATAGATAGATAGATCTCCTTAATATAGGGGTATGGAAGCACAGAAGACATGTAAACTTGATATAGGATTTGAAGAGTGTTGATTAGCTCTCAAGTCTGAAAGATGATTAGGAATGTAGTTGGATGAATAGAACCTTGCCTGTATTTAGGAATCCCACCAAGTCATGAATAAATCTAAGGAGGGCACAGACACATTGGGACTGACCTGCTCAGATCGCTAGTCTCATGTCATCCCAGATATGCAGAAAGACAGCTTCAACTGATGGAAAGGAATGTGCAGAATGTAAAAATACAATATGGAGAGATTTTAAGGAATCTTAGCTCTGCAAATCGACTGAATTAACTGTACATTCTAGACTATTAGAGTGCTACAGTACATCATAATCATTTCTTTCCCCTGTCAGAAGCCATCAGCTCAACATATACAAGTGTCAAGTCACTTACTGGACCCTCAAGAAACACCCATCCCCTCCAAAATGAAATCAAATAACATTTTTAAAATGCTGAAATTTCATGAGATTTCAGCTGTATCGCATAAGATCTCAGAGCATGAGAAAATGCTGAAATCTCACACAAGCATGTCAATATCTCTAAGTTCTCATAAAAATCTAATGAGATTTGGCTTTAGTTCATAGCTGCTCAGCTCAGAAAAGTGTGCAAATTCCTGGAGTATATTTTCCAAGCAGTTTCTAGTTTCAACCTCCCAAAGTCAAATGACTAGGCATCACCACCACCTTTAATCTTACTTCATTTACAAACAAAGCAGTGCTTGCTCAAGATGAAACGCTTCCTCCAACCCTCATGGCTGCAAGAAATAGAGTCAATAATAACGAAAACGTGACCTAGAATTTTAAGCACTTAAATGATTCTGTCCATATCTTTCTTCCCTGGTTCCCCAGTTGTACAAATATCTTTCACCTGTTCTCCCTGAAAGCCTCTTTCTTCCAAGAGGTCCTTTCAAAATCTTCTGTGAAGCTGTGATATTAATAGAGTCCCTGACTGCCTCTGTTAATATATGATCTATCAGAAATTCAATTCATTTCCCAAACTTTCTGTTACCCATAAAACTAAATAATTTCTCTATCTTTATGAAATGTTATCTGTATAGGTTGTGTTTTCTCCCTCTGGGCAAGGATTGAGGTTCAGCAAGAGGTTATCTGTTTTGCATGGAGAAACCCTTTACACCAATCCCTAGTGTCTTCATGTAGGATTGAGAAAAGATCTGCCTGAAACCAGAGCCAAATATGTAACCTTCGAATGAGCCAGAAAGAGAAAATTATTAAAGACACAAGGAATAACCATATTAACTATATTTCAAAACATCACATTTACATTTAAAAGAAACTTGTTTTAGTGTTTATTCTGGTCATGCCCCTTTTCACTCTTTATGTGTGGCTCCTGGCATAGCATTCACTTCCAGCCTGGGGGAAAAAATCCTGTATCTTTGCCTTGTATCAATTATACACCAACAGAGCTTTCTGCACCGGTGGGTATGTCTAATTTAAGAACCTTGATATTTTTCTCAAGTCTATATGGCATCTTTTATTTGCTCACTGGATATTCATATAATCAAAACTTCCTACGCTGTACAGAACATCTTGAGAAAATAAAATATTAAATCTCAAGTCTAGATTTACTCTCCTTACAGAAAAGCGTTAATGGAGACTGAATTATTTTCCAACCTATTTACGGTTGATGTTTTGACATTTAGTTCTGACAGCTGCCAAAACATATTGAATATGTTTCTTTTCTTTTTTCTTTCTCTTCTTCTTTTTTTTAGGAAGCAGCAATTAAAAAAAAGTGCTTAATATATTACACAGATGATTGCAAATCATTGCTCTTGACTCAGGTGTGCATTTTAGCTCAGCTAACAGAATAATCCTGCAAAAGGAACATGAGCTAGGTATTTTTTTAATCATCTTCATTTTGAATAGGGGCCCACAACTTGTAAGTTGAAATTAAATTAATAAATGTATTTAACTATTTTCATTTATAATAATCAATACTTCCAGCAATGATAGATTGATCTATTTGAAAGCTTGTTTCTGAGTGAAATTTGCACCAAGACTCCGAATGGTAAGGAGAGACCTCATAGCCACCTTCCCCTTCCTGGTGTAATTGGCATTTCTTTCTAAAAATTAGTAAAGAAAGCAACAGTATGTATTGTGCAAAAAAAGTATTATGTTTAAAAAGGAATCTGGCAAATATTAGAATAGTCTAATGTTTTGTAAGACAAGACACCACGCAAGGCATATATGTTATATGAAGCTCTCCCATACAGCAAGTAAGCTAAAGAGGAAATGTCTGCTTAAAATGATATGCTCTTTTCTTCCATGTCCTTAAGTAGCCCAGGTAGATCTTTCATCATAAGGTATTCCAGAAAGCACACAAATCGTACAGAAATAAACACTAACAATGTTCTTGAAACATTCGAATGTGTTGCCCTAGGTACCTCAGAAGCTTTGTAAAATAAGCGCCATCTTTCATTAAGAGCACTGATTGCTGATAGATTTTGATTAATGCTACTTTTAGCCGGTTGTCTGCTAGAAGCAGTTCCTTAAGTACCACCAGCCCATTCATTCAATTCTTCTGCTATTGTACATTTGCTGTGGAGTTCCAAAATACTGCTTCCATGCAACATTTACTTTTTCATTTTGTATATATGTATTGCCATCACTATGCCATTAAGATGCTACCACGGCCGTACTTCCAAGAAACACTACGGAACATCTAAAGTTTTAATAAAATTCAGGTAAAAGCCAGCAAAGTGAGCCGGCTGGGAGTTGAAAGCAACTTCTTCAGTTCTCAAAAAATAACAGTGAGGTAGAAACTGAGTTCTAGTAGCAAACGTTCGTAAGACGGGCATTTTCTTGGGGAAAATAAAGCTAAAAATCATACATTTGTCACATTTCTTACACTGAAACGTGGAATAATACTTAATGCTTACATCTGAAGGAGCATAGAATATAAAAAATGATGTGCAATTACCTGACATATATAGGGCTCAACCCGTAAGTGCAATAGTGCTGTTATTTTAAACTTGGGACTTAATTATCTTATACAAGCATGTGCAGAGGCCATGCTTTGAATGATGCTGTGTATCAGACTTCACACTAGGCTCAGCTGCAAGCTTAGCATTCCCAAACATTTAATTGTTTATTCAGGAAGTAGCTTATTTGGCAGAAGGCTGTCAGACATGACTTAGCTTGGCAGGCAAGAATGAAGCCATCTACACACTGAAGATTACTCCACTGCAGGGCATAGGTATCAAAGCTCTTCTTTAGTTCTGTGGTCTTGGATTTAAATTCTAGGTCTTTTCCTCCCATCTTTATGAATCAATGGATACTTGGCCAGACTGTTGATAGCCTTGGCAAGCCCCTGATCGATATTAACATAAGGGTTCAGCTTTGTTTGGAAACTGCTGCTTCCTGCCTCACGATCATTATTCCTTACACTGCATATTACTTTGCAATGATTCAAGGACGCAGCTGTCTGAATATGATTAATGCAAAAACTAAGTAATACAACCACTGTCAAATGGAAATTGCAAGCTCTGTTTGAAATAGAAGGAAAACTCAGTTCTTGTCTCACTTTCTCCTACCCATGCCGTGCAACGGGATGGGGGCCTTGTGCTTTTGGACTGGAGCAGCAGTTGCCACCTGGGTTTGGACTCCTCTGGTCTCAAACTTAAAAATTTTTTTTTTAATTTTTTAAATTAATAACAAAAACAAAAACAAAAACAAAACACAATAATAATAATAATACACTATCCAGAAAAAGAAAAAAAAACATTAAAAAGCGCTATTACGAAAAAGTGGCAAAAATACAACAAAGTAAATTAAAAAAAACTCAGTCTCAAGCTTTGCTTCTGACCTTTCCAGATGTAGCCCTCATGCCCAGACCTTTGCCCAGCTCTGCCTTTGAAGTCTTGCACCATTACTTGTATCGTCCGTGTATAGCACAATTCCAGACCTTTCTCTCCTAACTGACAACACGTACGCTACCAGTCAGATGCTACATAGAAGTTGGCCTCCTGTTCAGTGTAATTATAGTTCTTCCCTCAGGTGAAAAGGACTTGGGTTATTCCTGGGAAGACAAAAGTAAGACAGCCTTGTTGAAACTATCAATCCCTTGCTGTGGGATGTTGTTCAATTTCTCATTGACTGGGAGGTTCTTCTTTAGTCTACTCTTCACATTGGTTTCCTTGTTATGTCATTGCAGGGATTGTTTGGGGATCCTGGCTATTGAATGTTAGCTAGGAATTGTTTTGGAAATTTCTTCAAGCATCTCATCTCCATGAGGGGGTTGTAATGTTACTTGATGATTTTCTAGCTAGTGGTGTGACCTTCCAGTCCTGCTATGCAATTACCGTTGACAAGAAGAAAAAGAAAACTGAGGTATTTTAAACAGTGTAAAATAGGAATCTTATAACGGGCATATTATTCCCCCCAAAGGGGCAGAGATTAAATCATATGTGGGAGCAGACGTATATACTGCGCTCAGGGGCTCCATCCCTTCTGGAAATATGTCATACGTATGTATAAAGGGGGTGAGGCTGATTGTATGGTTGTGATTGCCATTTTGACTTTTTGACTCTCCTTGCAGATGCCATTGATTGCACTGACCACCAAACCAGGTATTGCAGCACAATAGGATGGATCTTCCCATATTATAGCCAAGCTTAACTCAAAATGCCCCAAGAAGTTTAAAGTTGATCATGTGTCTTTTGTTTTGGGGGTTATTGTCTAACTGCGGCATCAAAGGTTTATATTGTAATGTTTTAATTTTTATATGCCACTCAGAGTCACTGCTGTGAGATGGAGGGCTGTATAATTATTTAAAATAAATACATACAAATTTAAAATACAATTCTATGTATTTTATTTTCAGATCCGTTCCCCAGAGTGTTGCGGTGGCATTACTCCCAGGTATGCATGCCTAGAGTTGCTACCTAAGGCTAAATCTTGGGCATAAGCAGCATGAAATATAAATGGACTAATTTCTGAATAAACAAGGATATAGCGATGAATGGATCATTTTATTGCTGTTCTGTGTCAGTTTTGCATGTGTTCAATCATAAATTCATTCTGTCCCGTTTCCTGCAATTAAAAGAGAAACATGGAAAATTACACTTAATTTAAAACATTTTCCCTTAAGTACCTGTTTGATATGCATTTCCCTCTAAAAAAAAGCTCACATTTTATATGCATTACCCATAAAATACACATTTTTGTATTTATTTCCCCCTATTATGCTATAGTGTATCAACAGGATAACTGTATTCTGATTCAGGAGATGGAAATGAGGTATAAAAACGTGAACAGAAAAAATTCTCCAGTATCCTTAGTTGTATATGAACTATTAGTAATTTCTGATGTTACGAGAGATGAGTCTTCATGTAAAAGACAATTGCATATAGCAGAATATTTTTAGCAGTAGTCACAGTGGAACACATCTATAAACAAACTGAGCACAATTACAGCCTGCCTGCCTGCCTGCCTTCCTTCCTTGTTCTCCATTCAACATTACCGACAGAATACAGGTCATCTGGCAAACTAATGTAAGATTATCTCTATTCTCCCAAACAGATAAAGGTGTTTCACTCAGGTAGTAGGACTGACTGCCAATAAGTATGGATCTATTTATAACATCTATCTTTTTCATCTATTCTTAGGGGAAATTGGAAGATCCAATTATGAGGCCATCTGGTGTTTTGATTTTTAGCTGTAAATCTACAAGTTCTGTTCACAGCAGTTGTATGCAGTTGAGAGAACAGATTTTCAGCTTTTTTATTGTTTTTTTTCCCCACAGTAACTCACTAAAAACAGCTGTCACTTCCAGCTGCAAAAGAGGCGGCAACTTGACTTGAGGTTGAGCATTTTGATAGGTGGCTACAATCAACTTTTGGCAGAAAGAGACATTGAATAATGTCTGAGTTGCCACCAAGCATCAACAGATATTAAACTGAAGGTTCTTTTTGCTAAAGCACCCTGAAAATGTCAAAGGAACTCAAATATTCCAGGGTGGTAGTGATTTTGATACTGATTGAATTTATCTAAAGTAAAAACAAGATGGAAAATGTATTAGCGCTGCCCAATCCTTTATCTTCTACCGTTGTATTACAAAACCCATCATCCCGACACAGATGGACCAGGCTGATCTATCAGGACTGATGGATGATTTGTGTAAGCGAGCCTCAGAAGATAGCTGGGGTTCCCTCTAAGAAAAATCAGGGAATCAAGGGCCAGCTTAGACAGCTGGGTCAGCCAATGGCCAGAGATGAAACCAAGAGAAGCAGAAACCAAGAAATTGTGATTAAGGGGAAACACCCGCCTCACTGGCAGGAAGCCTCATTTTTTTTTAAGTATATTCAGACTCAGTAGCTGATAAGCTTAAAGGCTGTGAAGGGGAGAGATTTTGGATGGATGGAGAGAGGAAGGAAGCAAGGAAGGGCATGAGAGATTTTAAAAAAAATCAAGATGGTAGCTACAACTGCACAACCAAGGCCTTGTTCTTTTTTTTTTTTTTACATGCTTCAGAGGGGGCAGGGCTTCTCTTGCCCCTTGACATTTTTGACCTCCCTTCCATGGGCATCCCTGGAAAGAGACAATAGAGAGAACTCAAAAGGTAGAACAGACCGCAGCTGGACTTTACTATTTGGGCCTGTAAAATTCCCCTAAGCCTTCAAAGAAGCCTGGCCTTGAAATGGCTCAGTTCCTTAGGGGAGAACTATTCAGAAGGGATACCAGCTGCGAAGCAAAGGAGATAGCTACTGTCCTGGGAAAGGACTGTTGAACTTTCCTCAGCTGAAGCGGATATTCCTGGTATTGTTTACTGCTTGCTTGTTTGTCTGGTGTTGATCCTGGTGTTAATCCTGGTTTGCCTGTTGGGGAGGGGAAGCCCAAAGGATGTCAACTTCCACAGTTAAAGTCGCTTATCTCTTTATATCAGTGTTTTTCAAACTTGGCAACTTTAAGATGGGTGGACTTCAAGTCCCAGAATTCCCCAGTCAGTATGCTGGCTGGGGGATTCTGGGCATTGAAGTCCCCCCATCTCAAAGTTGCTGAGACTAAGAAATGCTGCTTTTGATAGATGTTCTACTCTGATTTAACCATTTGATAAACCGAAGCTTCAAAGAAGACTGCATTTGTTGGAAAGCTCTCTCCCTGAGGGCTTAAAGGGGCAGAGGTGAATCCAGCAGTCTTTCTCCTCTGCCACAGGGAACAGACAAGGAAGCTGAGCTTCACAAAGTTGGCCCCAGATCCCTAAATTGCTGCTGTTAGAGATGCCCAGCCAGAAAAGTCAAACTGCGCAAGAAGAACTGAAGTGACTCGCCATTTCTTGTTGTCTTTCTCTATTCTACCCCACCGCCTGAAGCCCGATCAAAGCTATGGCCCCCAAACAAGGTAGAACTGTGGTTAAGTGATATCAAATCTTGTGGGAGCATGTAGGGTTACAAGGAGCCTTAACAGTCATTCCTTCCTAGGATAAGAAATGAGAAAGCATCTAAGAGAGGAGAAGAGGTGAAGCTGGGAAGAAGACTGCCCAGTCAAATGGTTGGAGGAATCTTGGGAGGAACCTCCTGATGGCTTTGGGAATGGAGATCTGTTTAGCTGATTTCTTTCTGCATTTCTTTGCTTGGCCCAAAGGCTGCTCTATACAGAAAGAACTGCACTCCGCAATTTAGCAGGTGGGGCCAAGGCAAAGCTACACTGGATTTCGTTTTGTTTAATTCAATTTTTGACATTGAATTAAAATGAAATGCAGTTAACATCAGTTAACATTCCCCGATGCGGTCACATTTGGGGTGGTAAGGTAAGTGGTGAGTCTTTGTGGCCCATATTTAGGCTTTTTGGGCCATGCTGAGGCCTGGGAACTTAGCTGGTGCAAGGCAGATCTAATGAGGTCCATTGGTTTTGTTAATATTGTATGGATCGAAAGATTGATGATGATGATGATGATGGCTAGAAATGCTTTATTGACTTGCAGTTGTATACCCATGAGAAATGAAAGTGGTGTGCAACTGTGTTTTAAACCAGGCTTCTCGTTTTCATTTGACACGTGACAAGGTGTTTTCAACACCATCTTGTAGAAAAACAGCATACCTCTAAATTAATGATGGCCGGAGTATACATCTGCAGATATGGGGCTTGTAGTCCAAAATATTTGGAGGGCAGCAGTCGGGGTAGCCAAACTAGAAGTTCCTTTTGGTTTAGGCATGACATATTTACGCCTGCTCAGATAAGACTAAACTACAGCTTCCAACATCCTTCACAGGCAGTGCTAATTAGGGTTGTGGAAAGGTATAATTCAGCAGCGGGCAAAGAGTTATTGTTTTTTCAGCCTTGCTTTTAAGTTAAAACCTGAATAATTCTGAGTAAGACCAAGGGCATGTTGATATGATTCACATGATGTATTGGATATGATTCTTAAACTTTCTTTCTAGCCAGTCTTTGCCTGCCTGTTCAAATCTGGTGTTTTGTCAAAAACAACCTCTACTGCTTGCTGCCTGTATTACACTCTGTGCATTAGTGATGAGAAAACAAGGAAAGGTGTCTTGGTGACTGCTTCATGTTGTTGTATCTCTTTCGGTGGTGTTCCCAGAAACCCTATGCTTTCCAAAGACGATGCAATGTATTTTCCAGAGGGAAAGTGATGTGAAGATAAACCAGGGATTAATTTAAATCAAATCCCGGAAGGTATTGCCACTCAAAGTAGACAGGACTAAGCTAAATGGGCAGGCTTATGCACTTTTTTTCTCCAAGAGATGGTTGAATCCAAGTGATTTTTGATCTCTCTCTAGAGAAAATGTTCTACCCCTCATCTGCAAAATCTTTGTATGTAAAAATGTGCCAGCCTCAAAGCTTATTGAATATTTTTTATTTTATTTGTTTGATGTTATAGTCCACCTTTTCATTTGAAGTTCAAGGTGCTTTATACAGGAATCTAGTCTACCTCCACAACAACCTTGTGAGGTAGGCTGGGCTGAGAGAAAATGACGGGCCCCAAGACACCCAGTGAATAACCGCAGCTGAAAATGAACTTGAATCTGGTTCTCCTGGTCCCCAGCCAACACCTTTACCTGCTTCTTTCTCTAGGCTCGAAACAAACATTTCAGAACTTTCTTTGGAGATCAGAACGGCATAGTGTTTCGAGCAGAGCAGTGGCAACTGCAGAACAGTGAGTTAAAGATTGTGAGCAGAAGATTAGCATACACATTCAAAAGGGGTGAGGCTTGCATTGCAAGGCTCAGTCTGCCATCTTGCTGTTCTCACAAACGCCATGAAGAGGAATCATTTCCAGTGTTCAGAATATTCTCTTGTTTTGTGGCTGGTTAGTGGATTGCTTCTGCCACCTTTCTCCCCCTACATGTCCAATACGGCGTGAGGAACCTGGCATAGGTCTGGGTGGAATGATACAGATCAGTGTTTGTCAGATTTAGCAACTTTGAGCTGTGTGGACTTCAACTCCCAGAATTCCCCAGCCAGCCACACTGGCTGGGGAATTCTGGGAGTTGAAGTCCACACAGCTCAAAGTTGCTAAATTTGACGAACACTGAGTTGACATTGATAAAGCAATTCAGGCTGTGGAGGTGACTTGATTTACTTTGCTAAAAGAATGAGGCTTCTCAAATCACCTCAGCCAAGCAATTCAGGGGGTCTTAAGCTGCTTTTGGAAGGAATGACTGCTCCCTTTCAAAAAGGAGAAAACCACATGGACAGCCCAGACTAAAAAGATCCTTCCAGCTCTACGCAGCTTCTCATCCAGCATTTATGAAAGTGCTTCCAGGCTTGGGAGCTTTGAGATTACCTGCAACATGTACCGTAGTTGCATGGCCTGGAAGACGTGAAAGATCTTTGGTGTGCACAGACATTTTGGCAGCGCACACTGGAGCCCCTCGGTGGGTTCTGAAGTTCTTCCAGAATCGCACATAGCATATATTTAAACCATCCAGCTTGGAGGCCTCTTGGCCTGTGCCAAAGGTTATCCTACACTGATTTTTGGATATACGAGTGTTCTGCTCTTGAGCATATTCACAGAAGGGGAATGTCACTCTTCCACACTGCTTGCCCAAATAGGAAATAATCTGCAAGGAGCTCCAGGATGGGCAGCTTCAGCACATTGCGTAGGGTAGCCAAAACCGTATGCCAAAGCTACCCTCTCAGGAACACCTTGGATGCACACTGGTGGCCTGGCTGACACATGGCAAAGCCGCCCCGCCTTGGTGTCCTTTAGCATACCCCGAGGTCACGCATTGCAAGCAATTCTGGATCAGCATCCCCCCCGAGATGGGGACAGCACCCTCTCTCCTAGGGTTCCAAAAAACTCTTAAAACCTGGCTTTGGTCCCAGGCCTGGGGTTAATGTATTACTGTACTTTGGGGAGTCCTCTTTTGTTTGAACTGTGTTGCTTTTAAGATCTTTTTAGTCTGGGCTGTCCATGTGGTTTTATGTTTTATCTTGTGGGAAGGAAATTTTACCAAGTTTGTTTCCGAGCCGGGAATAAAATGCACAGGTGGTTGCTTGAAACAGAGGTAAAAGTTTGTTTTGGAGAGCACAGCACACAGAATCAGGTCTCGGAGGTAGCTATGAGCAAAAATCCCCAAAGAGCCCTTCCTATAGGGAAACCTTGCCTTTGTTTCTTGAAAATCACCGGGAGAGAGCTCCCCCCAGAAGTTCTTAGAAAGTGTAACTAGCTGGAGTTCCAAGAGGGGGCGCTCTGCGGTCAGGCACCCTGCTGAGCTGGTTTCGTCTAATCAGGCATCCTGTGTTTCCTTATCTAGCACTGGCTGATTGGTATGCCGGTCTCTTCCGGCAAGAGATCTTCTGTTATTTGATTAAGGCAGGGGTCCTCAAACTTTTTAAACAGGGGGCCAGTTTACGGTCCCTCAGAATGTTGGGGGGCCGGACTATAGTTTGAAAAAAACATGAACGAATGGAGAAAGTAATATGGCGCCCTGAACCCCACCGATCACCCTGCACAGAGGATCCCTCCCGCGGAGTATGAGGAGAGGAGGAGAGCCACCGGACCCGGCATACCTGTCATGTAGAATAGTCCGGCTCTGCGATCTCCCTCCTCGTGCATCGCCTGCAGCTCCCGACACAGCCCCAACACTTCCGCTTCTGACAGACAACAGTGGCGGCCAACCAGGCGGGCAGGCCGGATAAATGACCCTGCCAGGCCATATCCGGCCCGTGGGCCATACTTTGAGAACCCCGGGATTAAGGTTTTGGCTAAGTTCAAAGAATGCTAGCTCTTCCTGCAGATTGAGCCATTTTGACTTCTTGCAGCAGAACTCATCCAACTCAAAATGTTCTGATGGAATGTTTTGAACTGGGAACTTTTCAGTTGTTAAAAAAATCAGTTTTCTATTTCCTCCATTTTGTTTTCTACAAATTTGACTCATGGTCCTACTGATGCTTATTAATTGGTTATCAGCGGGAATGGTGAGGTAACTTGGGTATCAGTATGATTACTCCATCAGTATGAACATTTCATCAGAATATCAAGGAGTAATATCAAGGAATTCATTTGACTCTTTGGTACTGTAATGAGCTTGTAATGTATATTATAGAATTCAAATGAGAGCTTATTATTGCTACCAGTGGCAGTGCACAATGCCAGACAACAAAGCAACTTTGAACTGTAAGCTCTCAATGAAGGTTTGATGTGATAGACTTGCAGTCCATTTGTGAGAAGTTCATTTACATCTGCATCAGTCCAGATGCCATATTTTTAAGAGTCAGAAATTGAGAAAGCTGCAAGTCATTCTATAATCTTGAATATTTTTCCTCTTGTACAACATAAAAAAGTGCAAAGGCTTTTTGGAAGACTAAGGCCTAGTATCTAAAGTCTTCCATGACAAGATTGGATTAAAAAGCTACTAAGTGTTATATGAGAGAGGAAATTATGCTTCCAAAGGGACTATGATCCACAAAAACAGATGTCATTGCAAGTTAATGCCAGTAAATGGATTCCAGTGGTATCTGTTGCCTTAATCTATGAAAATATATATGAATCACCACATATTTTGGAAAGTTATGAACAAAAGTAGTGAAAAAGAGAGAGAGAGGTTCAATTAAAAAATCAGCATATATTTGGGAAGTTTCCTTAAAAATGAGTTAGGGATAGTTTCAATAGAGTTGTTCTATAGAAAAAAAACTGTTGTAGGCCTTTATTAGTTCTGGTCAGAAACTAGAAACATTCACTGAGGAATAATTTCTATGAGAGCAACAGGGAATTTTCCAGGTTGTTTTCTTTTTTATATCTGTGGAAACTGTAATCCTATCTTTAGACTTTTATTTTGGAGCAAAAGTCTGGAGGAGGGGGTGACCTTTCAAATCTAGGTAGTCAGGGTATATTTCCAGTTTGGTCCCAAGCCTGATTTTGGGACAGAAACAGCATTGATCACCCTGATGGATGATATTAGCTGGAAAATAGACAGTGTGTGCATAGCTGTGTTCTCCTGAATCATTCTGCAGCTTTTGATAGTGCTATCAATTTTTATCACAGCATCCTTTTGGATTGCCTGGCTGGATGGATGTAGGGTTATAGCGTATGGTTTTGAAAGGGAGCTGAGAAATGAATTAGTAGCATCAAAGTATCTCCAGCATTTACCAGCCAGTCTGTAGGAGAAAATGGTGAGGAAGGACTTCTTTGCCCTCTGACCTGTGTGGCACCACAAGGTTCTTTCTTGCTTTCAATCTACACAAAGCTTCTGAAAAAAGTCATCCAGAGGTTTGGGTACAGTATTATATTTATTCAGACATCACATAGCTCCACCTCAGTTTTCCAGATGCTAATCCTGGGGAGGCTATGAGATTGGTCTGTTACACACGCTGCTCCCAGGTTCGGCTTATGGTTACTCACACACACACTCACAGCCTGTTGAGGCATGCGGATCTTGTCAGCCCCCCTTGCTTTCTACCTGGGTTTTCCAGATAGGTGCAGCTGGAGCAGACAAGACACACAGCCTTGGTCAACAGCCGGGAAATAATTAGGGATACACACAAATCACTTCCAACCGAACTCTGAGGCACAAGAGGTTCTTTGTAATACACGGAGACCCAGTGAATTTAAAGTAACAGCAAAACTTTACTGGTTGCAAGGTACATTTGCTCTTTCTCTCTCTCTCTCTCACACACACACACACACGCTCATCCACACTTACCCACGTCCTTCCCAACTAGGCTGCCAGGTACTAGCTAGAGGGAGGGCTGGAAGTCACCAAGTCTGGATCCAAAGATGACTCAGATGACTCAGAAGACTCAAACGACTCAGAGTGGGTGGGCTTTGGGACCCCTTTTATCCCCCAAAGTCCTTGCTTTGTTGATTCACAAGTCTGGCAGTTGTTGATGGGATTGGGGTTGGGGTTTCCATGTGCTCAGGCCCAACTTCTTTTGTTGGTTCAGGTCACATTTTTCCTTTGTTTCCTTAATGACTTGCTTCCTTCTTATCTACCTCCCCAAAGGGATCTCATGGAGAAGATTCCTGGCCTTTGTCCTCTCTGCATAGGTGCCTGCTTCATCCTTTGGTTATGGCAGCTTCAACCTAGTCTCACAGTGCTTGGGGGCATTTTTGAATGGATGAAGGTGAAAAAAAAAGTTCCATTTAGACAAGAGGAACATTCTTTAGGTCAGGAATTCAGTTGATACAGTGATGAGAAGAAAGAAAAAAAAGTTCATGAGAATGAATGTACATTATTCTGATATCAAGATACCCAATAACAGGTAGTCCCCAGTTCAAGAACGAGTTCCATTCTCAAGGTGTCCTTAAGTCAAATTTGTATGTAAGCCGGAGCAGCATTACTGTATAATAGTGTATAAGTAGTATTGTGTAATGAACTCGGACCATTGTGTATTTAACTCAAAACATTGTGTATTTAACTTGAATTTTGCTACAGTAGGCTCCATTCTTAACTGTGGGTCATCTGTAAACCAGGCATTCTTAACCCAAGGACTGCCTGTACAAGCATTTTTTTGGATGCTGCATGGTGTGTGTGTATGTGTATTTTTATTTATATTTATATATATCAATACATGCACACACTGATTATGGTAGTAAGGCTGAATAATAGCAGACATAATCATCTAGATCTGTGTTGTTGCTGACCTCAGTTATTCAGCAACCAAGTGACACTGGCACTATTAAAACCAAAATACCATGAAAAATGTGCCATCCATGGATAAGCCAACCCACATTTTTCATGGTATTTTGGGTAAAAATTGGAAGGTCGCCTTATCTACAGATGGCCTTATACATGCATATATACAGGCAATACAGATACTTTTACAAATATTGCCATATATACTCTTGGATAAGTCCATCAATGGATAACCCAAACCTGATTTTTTAGGTACATTTTGGCACCTAAAATTCTCAGCTTATCCATGAGTATATACAGTAATAAGAAAACTTAAGGAAAATAATTATATGCATTTGTCCCCCTCCCATCTTGATTTTACTTTCTACCTAGTTTACTCCACCTAGCTTCCAGTTGCTGAAACCTTTAGAGCAAGGTCTTGTTTCTTATCTGCTTCGTTTGTCTGCTGTGTAACACCATCACATGGTAACACAACAAAAATGCATTGCCATCGGATGATTTTTAAATGGCCAGAAACCATTTTATACTCCTCTAATAAGAACAACTGAAAGTCAATTCAATATCATACCACTCTCATGAGGGAGAGGGGGTATCTCATTCCTCCCATGGTTATACCTCTGACGTTTTCCTCCCCTTTTATCAGCATAGTAGATTGGAGTGTTGCCACTTCTCTTCTGTGTGAGTAACATGTGAAAAAGGAAATCTGCACTTGTGACTGTGATGTGTTCATGAGATTTACAGCAAAAGGCAGTACCATGGCTAACAAAATTGTGGGAATTCTTGGAACATCAGAGCTATACTGACTAATGCATTTGCTTTTTATTTGATTTATACATGCCAATATGAATAATTATCCTAATTTAATGAATGTTGTTTCTTGTAGTTCATAAAGAATCATCCCTGAATTTGGTCCCTTAAGGTAACATCCTGCAATGAGAATGAATCAGGGAGCCTCAGCAAGAGATCCCTGTTCCACCAGATTCCACAGATACCTCTTTATCCATAATGGGTGGGTGGGGGAATCTGGTTCTTGCTTTAGTTATGGGGTGGTCACATAGCTTGTTTTTCATCACGCCATAATTTCTCTAGCACATTGCAGCCTTCCTTGCTTCCAAGTACATTTAGATTTGAAAGGAAGATATGCAAGAACTCTTTCAACGGAGCTCTTTCCAATCAGAAAGCATGGCGGTTGCATAGCAATGCTTCTGTCAGTGGATAAGCAAAACTAGGCAGTAGGCAATGGCTTTTTGTAAGCTGGCACTTAGGAGAAATTATCCATTTTCTTTTAAACAAGAAGGAGTTCCAATGGATGCTTGGCCATCTGCTTTTGTCAGACAACACAGGGCCAAATTCTGACAAGGAAACGTGCAGTGCGAAAACCAAGTTGCAGTAAACAATGAAATAAACTGCATGACTTGAGGAAAAAAAATAAAAGAGAAGAATTTCCTTAGGAAGAGCTGTAGAACCTCAGAGGTAAAATGTGTAGCTGGAAAGACATAACTGAGTTATTTGACCAAAAATGAAAAAGATCAAAATACAGATATTACTCCTCAAATCAATGGCGATTGAAAGGTCTCCACTGAAATCTTTTAATGCAGCAGTTCTCAATATGTTTGTTCTTATGTAGGCCTTGCAGATGTTTGCTAATATGAGAGATTCCCAATCCATCCAAACCAGTGTACTGTTAAAAGCTCTTTGTATTTCACTCTGTATGTGAATTTGATATCTTCTTCTGCCTTTCCAAGTCATAGGTCATTGCTTTCAACTCTCTGGTTACTTTTGGATAATAAACTGACTTATACCTAATCTGTACTAGATGTTTTCTATCATACATTTTCACATCAAAAATACCTGGGAGATATCTCCTGAGAAACCTCTTGCATTTCAAAGCTTGTTTTAAGGTGTGTGCTTCTGGTAGGTCCACAGTCAGGTACTGAAGTAATAAAAGAAACAGAATTCATATGAATCAATAGCTGACAGAGGATAGCTGAACAGACTGGATATTTATACCCTGTATCTATTATTTGTTTTTTATTATTCTTTTGCAGATGTGCCAATTGTATCCCCAAGAAATTAAAAGGAAAAAGAAAAGATTTGAAGCCCTATCATAGCAATGCTAGGTGTTTGAAATGGTGCACCATTTTCACCTTTTTACCACTATATATTTTTACTAAGGATGAGAGTCTTGCACTTGTAATAGGAAGAGTCTAATCTGCCCTTTATGAACTAACTCAGTGTTGTCCAAACTTGGCCACTTTAAGATGAGTGGACAGCATGGCTGGCTGGGGAATTCTGGGAGTTGAAGTCCACTCATCTTAAAGTGGCCAAGTTTGGACAACACTGAACTAACTGGAATGCAAATATCTTTCTGTTTTCACAGATATGGAGTGCTTCAGTGAAACTGCCATCCAAAGATATACATCAGGGGAAACTGCATACAATTTGTACTTGGAGAAAGAACTTGGAAGAATGTCTACAAAAATACGTACAGATTTTCGTACAGATGGTTACAAAATTATCCGTAGATTGATTTAGAGTCAGGAAAAGTAGCATTTTAAGCAACTGGTTAGGAGTTAATGCCATACTTCCGGCACAAGGAAGTTTGGCCTTCCTTGAAGTGTATGTCCTGTTAATCAGGAGCCACAGCACTGGATCTCTGGATGGGTTTTAAAGGCAGCCTCACGGTGACCATACTGCAGTAAGCTAGCTGGCATGTTGCCAGGTAGGCAATCATTTTAAGGCTACCATAGCTGGGTTTCAAAACTCTGGATGACCACCAGATGGGAGCATGGAGTTAGAGTTTTCTATATGCTTTTCCTGCATCTTGTGGTCATCCAGAGTTTGGCAATTCTAATATGTCAACATCTTTCGAAAGAAAAGACAGCGTGAAGGAATGGTTGGATGAAGGCCGCGCTCGAGGAGATAAGCATTCCCTTAGTCCTCAACAGGAGCGTGGGAAGTTTAAGAAGATGAGACTGGCACCAGCCTAAGGAATTCACGGTGTTTTGGCTGGCTGGCTTGGGAAGTTAGATTCAGTCTGGAGAGATTTCTGTCCTGAGGTGGAAGCTAATAAATGCAACAGAACTGTATCTGCACTGTCTCGGGGAGTTCTTTGGGCTGAACCTGACAGACAGACACTTACAGATTTTTTATTCCAGTATCTTGTTTCAGCTTCTGAATCCCCAACATGTGCTGTCGGTGGCTGGTGCCTCGCTTAGTTTCAGTGGTTCCCAGTGTGTGGCTGTAGACATTCCCACCTCAGTCAGAAAACACAGAAATGCAATGGCACAACTGGAAGGCTCAGTCATATTAAGACTTTGCTAAACTAAAAATAGTTATTTAAAACACACACACACAAGGAAAACCAAACTGGATGAAAATGTTGTCTCATGCAGTTATATTATTATTATTATTCTTGTTAGTCGCACAGTCAGCCAGATGTTTAGATACAAAGACCTGCAAATAGAAGTAGAACGACTGTGGCAAAAAAACAAAAAAAGCAAAACAAAAATAGTAACAATAGTAATAGGTGCAATCCCAAAACATCTGGAGGATGAGGATGAGGATGATTCCTACCTTTGTTATATATTTTGGTCAACTCAAGGTGGCGAACACTCCTAATGCTCCTTCCTCCTCCTTTTTTCCCCACAACAACAACCCTGTGAGGTGGGTTGGGCTGAGAGAGAGTGACTGGCACAAAGTCACTCAACCAGCTTTCATTCCTAAGGCAGAACTAGAATTCACAGTCTCTTGCTTTCTAGGCCAGCCCCTTAACTTTGTAAGCTGCCCAGAGTCACTGTGTGTGAGTTGGGCAGCCATATAAATTTGTTTAATAAATAAATAAACTACTATATCACACTCCCCTTCATGGATCACTGCCTTGTCGTGGCGAAGGGGCTTGCGTAACTCAGTGAAGCCATGAGCTATACCGTGCAGGGCCACCCAAGACGGACAGGTCATGACAGAGAGTTCTGACAAAATGTGGTCCACTGGAGAAGGAAATGGCAACCCACTCCAGTATCCTTGCCAAGAAAACCCCATGGACAATGTTAAAAGGCTAAAAGATATGACGCCGGAAGATGAGCCCCTCAGGTCGGAAGGTGTCCAATATGCTACTGGGGAAGAGCGGAGGGCAATTCCAAGTAGCTCCAGAAAGAGTGAAGCGGCTGGGCCAAAGCCGAAAGGACGTTCAGCTGTGGATGTATCTGGAAGCGAAAAGAAGGTCCAATGCTGTAAAGAACAATATTGTATAGGTACCTGGAATGTAAGATCTATGAACCAAGGCAAGCTGGATGTGGTCAAACATGAGATGACAAGATTGAACATCGACATCTTGGGAATCAGCGAACTGAAATGGACGGGAATGGGTGAATTTAATTCGGGTGACCATTATATCTACTACTGTGGCCAAGAAACCCTTAGAAGAAATGGAGTTGCACTCATAGTCAATAAGAGAGTGGGAAAGGCAGTAATGGGGTACAACCTCAAAAACGACAGAATGATCTCAGTGCGTATCCAAGGCAAACCATTCAATATCACAGTCATCCAAGTCTATGCCCCAACCACTGATGCTGAAGAAGCTGAAGTTGACCGCTTCTATGAAGACCTACAACACCTTCTAGAACTAGCACCAAAAAAAGATGTCCTTTTCATCATAGGGGATTGGAATGCTAAAGTAGGAAGTCAAGGAGTAATCGGAATAACAGGCAAGTTTGGCCTTGGAGTACAAAATGAAGCAGGGCAAAGGCTAATAGAGTTCTGTCAAGAGAACAAGCTAGTCATAGCAAACACTCTTTTCCAACAACACAAGAGACGACTCTACACATGGACATCACCAGATGGTCAATACCGAAACCAGATTGATTATATACTTTGCAGCCAAAGATGGAGAAGCTCTATACAGACAGTAAAAACAAGACCAGGAGCTGACTGTGGCTCAGATCATGAGCTTCTTACTGCAAAATTTAGGCTTAAATTGAAGAATATAGGAAAACCACTAGACCACTCAGGTATGGCTTAGATCATATTCCTTGTGAGTACACAGTGAAGGTGATGAATAGATTTAGAGGATTAGATTTGGTAGACAGAGTGCCTGAAGAACTATGGACGGAGGTCCGTAACATTGTACAGGAGGCAGCAACTAAAACCATCCCAAAGAAAAAGAAATGCAAGAAAGCAAAATGGCTGTCTGATGAGGCTTTACAAATAGCTGTGGAAAGAAGGAATGCAAAAAGGAAGGGTGAAAGGGAAAGATATAAGCAACTGAATGCAGATTTCCAGAGAATAGCAAGGAGAGATAAGAAGGCCTTCTTAAATGAACAGTGCAAAGAAATTGAGAAAAACAATAGAATGGGGAAGACTAGAGACCTCTACAAGAAAATTGGAGATATGAAAGGAACGTTTAGTGCAAAGATGGGCATGATAAAGGACAAAAAAGGCAGGGACCTAACAGAAGCAGAAGAGATTAAGAAGAGGTGGCAAGAATACACAGAAGAACTATACAAGAAAGATCTTAATGTCCCTGATGTCCACGCTGGTGTGATCACTGACCTTGAGCCAGACATCCTAGAGAGTGAAGTCAAGTGGGCCTTAGGAAGCATTGCTAACAACAAGGCTAGTGGAGATGACAGTATTCCAGCTGAGTTATTTAAAATACTAAAAGATGATGGTGTTAAAGTGCTGCACTCAATATGCCAGCAAGTTTGGAAAACGCAACAGTGGCCACGGGATTGGAAAAGGTCAGTTTATGTTCCAATTCCAAAGAAGGGCAATGCCAAAGAATGCTCAAACTATCGCACAATTGCACTCATTTCACATGCTAGCAAGGTTATGCTCAAAATCCTACAAGCTAGGCTTCAGCAATACATGAACTGAGAACTACCGGATGTACAAGCTGGGTTTCGAAGAGGCAGAGGAACTCGAGATCAAATCGCCAACATTCGCTGGATCATGGAGAAAGCACGAGAGTTCCAGAAAAATATCTACTTCTGCTTCATTGACTATGCATAAGCCTTTGATTGTGTGGATCACAACAAACTGTGGCAAATTCTTAAAGAGATGGGAGTACCAGACCACCTTACCTGTCTCCTGAGAAATCTGTATGCGGGCCAAGAAGCAACAGTTAGAACCGGTCATGGAACAACCGATTGGTTCAAAATAGGGAAAGGTGTACGACAAGGCTGTATACTGTCACCCTGCTTATTTAACCTATATGCAGAGTACATCATGAGAAATGCCAGGCTGGAAGAATCACAAGCCGGAATTAAGATTGCAGGGAGAATCATCAACAACCTCAGATATGCGGACGATACCACCCTAATGGCAGAAAGTGAAGAAGAACTAAAGAGCCTCTTGATGAGGGTGAAAGAGGAGAGTGCAAAAGCTGGCTTGAAACTCAACATTAAAAAAACTAAGATCATGGCATCTGGACCCATCAATTCCTGGCAAATAGAAGGGGTAGAAATGGAAGCAGTAACAGACTTCATTTATTTGGGCTCCAAGATCACCGCAGACGGAGACTGCAGCCATGAAATTAAAAGACGCTTGCTCCTTGGGAGGAAAGCTATGGCAAGCCTAGATAGCATATTAAAAAGCAGAGACGTCACCTTGCCGACAAAGATCCGCATAGTCAAAGCTATGGTTTTTCCAGTAGTAATGTATGGCTGTGAGAGCTGGACCATAAAGAAGGCTGAGCGCCGAAGAATTGATGCCTTTGAACTGTGGTGCTGGAGAAGACTCTTGAGAGTCCCCTGGACTGCTAGGAGGTCAAACAAGTCAATCTTAAAGGAAATCAACCCTGATTGCTCATTGGAAGGATCGATAATGAAGCTCAAGCTCAGATACTTTGGTCACCTAATGCGAAGAGAGATCTCTTTGGAGAAAACCCTGATGCTGGGAAAGATTGAAGGCAAAAGGAGAAGAGGATGGCAGAGGATGAGATGGTTAGATAGCATCACTGAAGCAATGAGCATGAAACTGAGCAAACTCAGGGAGGCAGTGAAGGACAGGAAGGCCTGGCGCAATATGGTTCATGGGGTCACGAAGAGTCGGACACGACTTAACGACTAAACAACAAACCACAACAATATCACACTGGCTTTCATCTATTTCCTATCATATCCTATCATCACATATCATCACATCCTAGCAACATTTACTGTGGTAATTATAGATTTTTTAAAAAGCTAAGCAATGTGAAACTTCAATCACAATTGCTTAATTAATTTTTTTAAATGATCTCCTCTGATTTATATAATGATGAGCCTTGCCTAACAAGAAATTATTATGGTGCTGTCTTTTCCCAGGAAAACACCTAAGTAGAGCTGAATATTTTGAATTTTTTTTAACACAGATTAATAGTAATATTCAAAGAGTGTTGAAAATACCTCTGATTCTATGGGAAAGAATACAGCACATTCGGAAAGTATTCAGACCCCCTTCACTTTTTTCAATTTTGTTATGTTGCAGCCTGATATAACAATTGTTCAAATTCAGGGTGTTTTTCAGCAGCAGGGACTGGGAGACTGGTCAGGGTTGAGGGAAAGCTGAATGGAGCAAAGTACAGAGACATCCTCAATGAAAACTGTTCCACAGCGCTCAGGACCTCAGACTGGGCTGAAGGTTCACCTTCCAACATGACGATGATCCTAAGCACACAGCCAAGACAACACAGGAATGGCTTAGGGTGGCTCAGCCAGAGCCCTGACCTATTGACCATCTCTGGAGAGACCTGAAAATGCCTGTTCACCAATGGTCCCCATCCAATTTGACTGAGCTTGAGAGGATTTGCAAAGAAGAATGGCAGAAAATCCCCCAATCCAGGTGTGCAAAGCTTGTTGTGTCATACCAAAAAAGACTCGAGGCTGTAATTGCTGCCAAAGGTGCTTCAACAAAGTACTGAGTAAAGGGTCTGAATACTTATGCCAATGTGATATTTCAGTTTTTCCTTTTTAATACATTTCTAAAATTCTGTTTTCACTTTGTCGTTATGGGGTACTGAGTGTAGATTAATGAGAAAAAAAATGAATTTGAACGATTGTAGTATCAGGCTGCAACATAACAAAATTGAAAAAAGTGAAGGGGGTCTGAATACTTTCCGAATGCACTGTAAGTGTTGTGAAAGTGAATATATTATAATCTGTGGTATGCATTTTAAAAGTGATGTCTATGTTAGTTCCACTTAGATATTTTAGACAAATTGACAAGTTAATGATAACTTTTTATGGAATGATCAGGCACCAAAGTTCTCCCTTTCAAAATTAATAATATACAAAACATTTCAACTAGAGAAATGGAATTTCCTGTTTGAGCAAGTCAAATTCTCAGATTCTAAAAAAACGTTGAGTATGTTTCTGACAAAGTTAAGGGTCAACATTAATTCATTAAAAATCAGATGTATCAGCACCTTCAAAAGATGTTCAGAAAGATATATGCCTTCCTATGTTGGGGATGCAGCGAAGTTGAAGGATTTGTCATGACTTCTGGTTATTCCATCTTGGTTGAAAAACTATAATATGTTGAACCAGGTTCTTAGAAAGGAGTTAGGATTTAAATGTGTGACTATATTGTTAAACATCCAGTAGCATTGCACTGCGGCATTCCAGTAGGATTATGTCTTCCCCTGTTTGCTGTTGTGCATCAGCTACTGTACCACCCAAATTGGCAATTTTCTAAGTGGCCCAATGATTGGCTGCAGCTTTTGATTGCAGACTGCAGGCCTTGCTAGGAGGTATCCAGGGCGATTCTTCTCATTAGTATCCAGAGTGATTCTTCACTGCAGCTGACTGACAGAAGCGGCTCCTGATATATGGTGACACAACAGTTTTAGCTGCTAACGCCCCAGATAATGCATGTAAACTCCTTATGCTCAAGTAAACTACACGAACAATCATCTTTTTTTCTTAAATTTTCTAAATTTCATCATCGTGGAATGCAGTTTCCTCCCCTAGCTTCATATTTCCTGTCAAAAACTATCACCTGAGGCTCATTCTACTGAACTAAACCATGGTGAGCTTCAAGTTCACATCATTCCATTTATGTCATGCTGTAAATTTGGCACCGATGTATCTACTCATAGGAAATAAAAGCAAAAATACCCTCCCCGCTGCAGAAACACAAAGCACTGCTCTGGATTCCCCCCACCCCCCATATCTAGGAGTCTGTGTTTGGGGACTGGTGAACCTCTGGTTTTCTAACGGTTGCTGAAATATAACTCACAGCACTCTAGCCAGCATGTACAGTAGTCAGGGGTGCTGAAAGTTGTAATTCAGTGGCATATGGTTTCCCATCCCAAGTCTGAGTCATGATTTCTTTATGCAAAAATGCAACATTTCCATCCTTACGGTTTTGTCAGGACCCTTGGAAAGGTTGATGGGAATGCAGGTACACATGTATAAACTTAATCCACTTCTCTGTACTACCTTCCAGGAGAGGGAACTAAACTCTATGACTAAACTCTCTCATTAGAGGCTAAGCTAACATGTGTCAACTGTGGGAAGAATGTTGGTCTTTCAAAACTGCCCCTTTCTGTGGAATTTACTTCCTCTTACACACACACAGAGGGTGGTGACCGTCCTCTTCCTCCTCCCCTGCCATACTGTTTCAGCCATTATTTTCCTGTGAAAATATAGTGTGAAGGTTTTGGGTCCCTTCCACATCACTCTTACATTGCTATATGAATGGCTTTGATCCCCAACATAGTATGAGTCCCTACAGCTATTTCAGACTATAGTCTTTCACTTATGGCAGCTACTAATAGAGTAGCTGCCCTTTGCCAGGGGAGTGCTAACTTATTGTGACATTACTCATATGTCCTTGGATATGTAACATTTAATCAAATTTTCCAGCCAACCACTAAGAATCTATTAGGACTGAAATAACAGAAAAATGGCCTAAATATATAAATTATATCTAATGATTATTCTACCTCCCATGATCTGGTGGATTCTCCTGGTAGTCTAATATTAAGCCCACAGTTTTACTGAAACTGAAGCAATGAATGTCAAAACACAATTTTGCCTCAATTTGGAGGACAGATATAGGTCATCTCATTGGAATTGTCTTTTTTTTTTTTAATTTACATTGCCAGGAATAAGTTTCCACTATTAGTTCAATACTGCAGATCTCTAGGTAGACTTGGGAAAGATTCTGATCTGAAGAACTTGAGAAGATATCCTAATCAGAGGCAACATCGATCTATTGTGGCTGAATTCAGTAGCTGAGTTCACACTTCATACTAAGGCAAATCCTGATTTATTTAGTTCTGGTTGACAGTGTTGCATAAGTTTAATTATTTGTAAAGCATGGTTTAAGATTTATTTGCGAATCTAATGTTGGTTTATTCCACAAACCACAGTTAGAACGTATTATGGTTTTAACTCAGAGTGTTATTTTCATCTGTATAAGACAATTGCCTATGCTTCCTTTGACTTTTAAGGTAAATAACTTAGTATTTTTTTTAAAAAAAAAATTGGGGATCTTGGTAAACATACTCCATTCATAATGTATCGTGTATTATACCATGGATTATTGTGAAGATTGTTATAATTCATTCTGATTATGCAAATAGTTCTAAAATGCAAAATGATAGTTTAGTAACTGAGTCCTGAAGCAATTGCTAGAAGATTTGGCTGTGTTCTTGGTTCTGAATGAGAAAAAATGGTGCTGGGTTAGGCAAATAAATAACTCCCTCTCCATGTACTCTTTCCCAGAGTACAAAGAAAAGTTGTGCAATTGCTTTGGGTGAATGGCCTTGTGTATATATGTCTATATTAGATTCTTATTACAATCACAATAACTCACTCTCCAAAATCAGTGGGTGGGTGACATATGCATTTCACCCTATTAAAATCTCCCTTTATGACCTAAGCTTCTTGGTAGGGTGGTAGGTCAGCTTCCGAAACAGTGTACTTAATGAATGGAATTTAAAAATTGCCTTTAAGTTTGTATTATCTCACCTTCATTTATGGTGAGAAAAAGCAACAACGGGTCCTTTTTTTGGTAAGGTTTATTGCTCTTAAAATGATCTAAATTCATGCTGCTGTAAGCAAAATTGGATCCCTGCTAGGGTTTTGGATTTATTTTAATTCATTTCCAAATAACAGACCAGTATTTCCCCTCTCCTGACAAGCTAGAAAATTACTATCTTATCACAACAATATCACTGCAATTACATTACCTGTGATATTAGAATTGTATAGTGAAAAATTACTTATTACCTAGTATGGATGGGTAGCAAATGGGACATGTTTGCACTGCTGCATTGATGACAGCTGCTTCAGAAAACTTCAGCTTAATTTCCTTCATAATGTCAGAGAATTGCTGCCTGATCTGTCAGTATCACACTCCAATTTACAAATTATTATTTGGTATTCATTCAGTAAAGTATATTTTTTTCATCCAACCAAAACCATTAGGGTTCTCAGCTATTTTTTTTTTTTTTTTACCTTACTGTGAAACAAGGATTCACACTCTGGTAGATTTAGGATCATTGTACAGTCATAAAAAATAAAACTAAAGGTAGATTGGTTTCTGGATTTAGCTCAGGGATCTTGATGTACTGCTTAGGAATCTGCACTTTTTTTAAAAAAAAAAGCCATATCTATGAAAAATCCTTATTTTTCACAACATAAAATTACATTATTGACATTCTTAGCATATAACAGGATAGCTACTATCCAGGTTTGAAACTAACAAGAAAATATCCAAATACCTATGTATCCAGGTGGTCAGCCCCTTTGGTTCAATATTAATTTTCACAAAATGCAATGCAATGAAAGTTCCAGTTCTGGTGCATCATGAGTTAAAAATAACATGGCTACTGTTACAAAATTAAGGCTGCTACCTTGGTGTTTATGACCATGTCCCTTATTTATTTATTTATTTGCCCATAATGCACTGGCAATGGAATTTCTGTGACTTTGCATCTTGGGACAATAACAATGTAATTGGCAAGGAGACCAGAATAGAAGACCTAGGCAGCAGTGTCTTCTTCAGACCTCTCCAACATTCACAATTGTGGTAGGCCTGTGTCTCAAATAACATTCTTCCTTGTAAAAAAAAGGGGAAAAAATAAAACTTCTATGTCAACCAATATTTAAATTGTCTGGTGTAAAGAATTATTGAGGTTTGATAGAAGACCTGACCCAGATCATCCTTCACCTGCCAGATATGCATAGACACAAGGCTATGAAAAGATCAAGAAAACAGCAGATAGGCAGGTCCAAAGGAGAACACGCGGCACTTCACTTGTAAACATAACAGAATAACTTTTGGCATAAGGAACCATTCAGCTAGACAGGATATGGTAGATTCAATTGTGTTTATGCTTCTGAAATCACTGTCCAGGGTTCATTCATTTTGTTTCCAGGTGTCCTGAGATTAAATGAATCAAGTAGGTAATGAGCACACCACTTGTTAGCTGTTTCTTCAGATATACAGTGGGGCAAAAAAGTATGTAGTCAGCCACCAATTGTGCAAGTTCTCCCACTTAAAAAGATGAGAGAGCCCTGTAATTTTCATCATAGGTATACCTCAACTATGAGAGACAAAATGGGGGAAAAAATCCAGAAAATCACATTGTCTGATTTTTAAAGAATTTATTTGCAAATCATGGTGGAAAATAAGTATTTGGTCACCTACAAACAAGATGTCTGGCTCTCACAGACCTGTAACTACTTCTTTAAGAGGCTCCTCTGCCCTCCACTCGTTACCTGTAGTAATGGCACCTGTTTGACCTTGTTATCAGTATAAAAGACACCTGTCCACAACCTCAAACAGTCACATTCTGAACTGCAGTATGGCCAAGAGCAAATAGCTGTTGAAGGACACCAGAAACAAAATTGTAGACCTGCACCAGGCTGGGAAGACTGAATCTGCAATAGGCAAGCAGCTTGGTGTGAAGAAATCAACTGTGGGAGCAATAATTAGAAAATGGAAGACATACAAGACCACTGATAATCTCCCTTGATCTGGGGCTCCATGCAAGATCTCACCCTGTGGGGTCAAAATGATCACAAGAATGGTAAGCAAAAATCCCAGAACCACACGGGGGGACCTAGTGAATGACCTGTAGAGAGCTGGGACCAAATTAACAAAGGCTACCATCAGTAACACACTACGCCGCCAGGGACTCAAATCCTGCAGTGCCAGACGTGTCCCCCTGCTTAAGCCAGTACATGTCTGGGCCCGTCTGAAGTTTGCTAGGGAGCATTTGGATGATCCAGAAGAGGATTGGGAGAATGTCATATGGTCAGATGAAACCAAAGTAGAACGTTTTGGTCTAAACTCAACTCGTCGTGTTTGGAGGAGAGAGAATGCTGAGTTGCATCCAAAGAACACCATACCTACTGTGAAGCATGGGGGTGGAAACATCATGCTTTGGGGCTGTTTTTCTGCAAAGGGACCAGGACGACTGATCCGTGTAAAGGAAAGAATGAATGGGGCCATGTATCGTGAGATTTTGAGTGAACACCTCCTTCCATCAGCAAGGGCACTGAAGATGAAACATGGCTGGGTCTTTCAGCATGACAATGATCCCAAACACACTGCCTGGGCAACGAAGGAGTGGCTTCGTAAGAAGCATTTCAAGGTCCTGGAGTGGCCTAGCCAGTCTCCAGATCTCAACCCCATGGAAAACCTTTGGAGGGAGTTGAAAGTCCGTGTTGCCCAGCGACAGCCCCAAAACATCACTGCTCTAGAGGAGATCTGCATGGAGGAATGGGCCAAAATAACAGCAACAGTGTGTGAAAACCTTGTGAAGACTTACAGAAAACGTTTGACCTCTGTCATTGCCAACAAAGGATATATAACAAAGTATTGAGATGAACTTTTGATATTGACCAAATACTTATTTTCCACCATGTTTTGCAAATAAATTCTTTAAAAATCAGACAATGTGATTTTCTGGATTTTTTTCCCCATTTTGTCTCTCATAGTTGAGGTATACCTATGATGAAAATTACAGGCCTCTCTCATCTTTTTAAGTGGGAGAACTTGCACAATTGGTGGCTGACTAAATACTTTTTTGCCCCACTGTATAACCAGAAGCAGGCTTATAATGATACTAAAAGGACACATAAGGCATGATGAGTGAGAGCCAACAAATTTGGACAATTCCACTCTGGTATCATCTCCCTAGGTTGCTTCAAGTTATTGGAAATATTTTTCCTCTTTTTTTGCAGGTGTCAGTTTTCAGAAGGTGATCGTCTTACTTTGATGAAGCCAGTGATATGAGTTCGAAATGATGTCTCAGTGGCGATCAGTCGCTCTACAGTTCCATCTAGTATATTTGAAGCTGAATTTGGGAGACTGATTGAAACTTTCCTTGTATAGCAAGAGTACTGGTCTAACTAATTAATGCATGGATGGAGGAGGAGGGGTTTGCAAGTGCTAATCAGTCCTCCAAGAACTTCCTTCCTATTGGCTGCTTTCTCATAAATTGAGAATCCCAAGAGAATTCAGCTGAACATGGAAAAACTCCCCACTTCAGATCTAGTATATCTGAAGCTGAATTTGGGAGACTGATTGAAACTTTCATTGTATAGCAAGAGTACTGGTCTAACTAATTAATGCATGGATGGAGGAGGAGGAGGAGGAGTTTGCAAGCGCTAATCTCTCCTCCAAGAATCCCACTGCATTCAACGTATTTTTATGTTTCTCCTGACATACCAACCCACACTTCTGTATAGCAAAATAGTCAGAAGCATGCTTTTTATACACAGCATTTTCACTGCTTTCAACAATTCAGCTCTCGTTCTCCCATTATCATCGTTGATTAGAGCATAACGTGCAACCTATGAATTCTATGTTCATGCACACCCACAAGAACCTAGATGGCACCAATTTATACTTTCTGATATACTTTAATCTTTTCATTCATAATTAAACTTACATCTTCTTTTTCATGCATGTATTCATTAGTTCTACTCCATAAGAAGAGACTACTTCCATTCAGATCTATTACATCTTTTCTTTTCTATAAGCTTCACAAACACTTAACTCTTTTTTTTACTTTAATTCATGCAGTCATGTTTTCTACCATTTATTCCTCTTAAATTTGAAGCTACAATCTTCCAAATAGATAGTCATCACCAGATGGGGTCATAAATATTGACCTGTGATGCCCATCATGACTATGGTCAATCAAGGCTTTTACATTAAAAAAAAAAAAAAAAAAGGATGGAGAAGGATGGTAACCAAACTTAGTTGTAAGCAAAATGCCACATAACATTTTGTACAACCCTAGATCTGGCCCATTAAAAATATTGCCACAATCTAGGTTTGATTTTTTTTCTTCACGTGGGCAACACAACTTCTTTTCCTTCATATCAATTTATAGCAGAGTTTCCCAAACTGTGGGGAGGTACAGACAGAGTCCAGGGGAGGTGTGAAGAACCTTTTAGTTGTACATTGTTACAATAAATCCACCTTTCCCAAAGTTTCATTGTATTGTTTTCATTGTTCATTTGTGTTAATCTGGGTGTTTGGATTTTTAGGGGAGGTGTATACATTAAGATTACATTAATGGGAGGTATGATGTCAAAACGTTTAGGAACCCCTGATCTATAGTATCCCAAGGTTTCAGTTTATTCATCTTTATTCAGTACATTACTGATTCCAAACATCAGTTTAGAGCTTCCAATGTTTTCCTTTGAGTTTGATAAAAGAGCAAATGCACCACCAGCATATGGAAAAGACAGGATTGCAAAGTTCGGAGAAAGTCATCTAAAGTTTCCTCCGAAGAGTAAAAAGGAGGGGAAATGGGATGGAACACTGTAAACAATGATGCCCCCTAGGGTTGCACCATCAGGATGGACAAATGGATGGGTGGATAGAAATAGATTGATGATGATGATGATGGATAGATAGATAGATAATAGAAAGATAGACAGATGATAGATAGATAGACAGACACAACAGACACACACACACACCCCTCCAGAGGTCTCTTATTGCCCCTTCCTCCTCCTCCTCCTCCTCCTCCTCTCCTAAGGAGGTCTGCAGAAGAATAAAGAATAGCAAGAAAATATAGTTGCCTGTACTACTGACTAGAAAAGAAAGGGAAAAGGAGAAAGAACAGCATGTATTTGCATGCATGCAAGTACACAGTACCTAGGGAGGGCAGAGGTTACGTTTGACAACCCTCCACCACATAAATGTCACTAACCAAGCAGGACTCTTCCAGTGTAATAGAAACACTGATTTATTTTGATGCCAATCTTCACCCTGGACAGCCCATCCAAGAGCTAAGCAAGACTCAGGGTACTCAAAAGCCACTGAATGTTTGAGAAGAAATTATGAGCATCACGCTTTTTTATATCCTGGCAGAGATTAACCCTCACCTTCCCATAATTAGGAATTCTCATGAGCCTGGAGGTGGAATGATTAATTTCCTGGACAGTCAATGCAAAGGAAAGTTTAGGGAATTTGGAAAAACACTTTCCCTATTTTTCTTCAGAGCCACTTATTTTTTTTCTCCTTGTGATATCTTATTTTCAGATTGGTTTTCTATTTCCAATAAAAATAAATTTTGGGAAATATTATAATAACCACTACCTCTTTCACTGACATAAATTCCATTCACGGTTCTTCTAAGCCTCTGTGTTTTTTTAAGGCTTCTGAATTTGAACTCATTATTATAATTCAGTACCATTATTGTTTTTCGCTTCCATGAGTGCCCTACAGGTAGAAGGATGGTGATATACATCTATGGAATAATAACAGCAACTGTAATAGTAACAGTAACATTTCCCGCATTTCTTTTTTCAGCACCTTTTCACACTTCCTGTAACAAGTCAAGCATGTACAATCCTGTATAATTGCCTTTTGAATAATATTAATTGCTTTTTGGCTTTCTGAGAGAAGGATGATATTTTCACAGAAAGGAAAAAAAAAAGATTTTGATGACTTTTTTATAGTTTTGGTGAGTACTGGCATAACAAGAAAAATAAATTGGATTCTTTTTAAAAACATGCAAATATAACTGAATGAGATATTAGGAAGGGTCTTTTCTGAAATACATTTAATAACGTTTTGCAATGAATTTCATTCACAGCAAACTCATGACATGTTTAGGATTCCTTTATAGGCAAAACATCTGAGGAACTTCAGAACAGAATGGTAATACTTTGGGATGACAAGCTACATCCCACAGGAAAGATTTGTGAATTCCTATATTGCGGCCAAATTCCATATGAAGACTTGAGGAATATTTGGAGATTTAACCCCAGGCAAAACATCTGAGATGTTTTGAGGAAGGCTAGCCCAAGGGGGAAAGGAAAGAGAAGTCAGGGGTGTACAGACAAAGTAAATACCAACCTTTAGAGGAATGAGTCCATTCCCGCAAAATTTCACAACCACACATCTGGAATGTGCTTAATTATTATGGGTCAGGCTCACTTGCACCCCTCTATCAATTCTTAATTTATGTATCTCTTGGTTGCACAACAGCACTCAAAATGCAAGCTAAAAAAGAAAAATGAAAACGAATACAATCCAATCCAGTAAAAACTGTGTAATGTATATGCCTACTTATGCTGAACAAGCATGACCAAGGAAAATTTGAAATGGTTGAAGTGGAAATTATAATTGTGGAATGGAGTGGTACTAATACTCAAAAAAGGCATTGCTAAGAATATCCTTAACAATAACCAATCAATTATAGGATCATACTTTTTTTAAAAAAAATCCTGCTTTAATATACCAAAGGGAAAAAGAAACAGAAATAAATAATCAAGGATAAATGTTTAAAAGTGTAGTTCAACTCAATTTTTACATAACAGATTAACCCTTGATCACAGGGATTCATATTGTTCTGTCCTTCCATTGTATAGAGAAAGAGGTTGTTCTTTAGAGCCTTAAAAAGCTGGTTCTTCCCCCAAGTGTTAGGATAGGGTGAGGTTGGAGCCTGAAGATACTAGTGTTGGCTGCATTGAAGGAGATTCTGGTACCTGGTTGGTTGTTTTTGCTTTTTTTTTTTTTTTTTAATAATTTTTGGTTTTCTGTAACTCTTGTGAGCCACCAGAGTTATGTTTCTTAAGATGGGTGGCCACATACAGTAAGTCTGAAGAGAGAGAGAGAGAGAGAGAGAGAGAGAGAGAGAGAGAGAGATCAAGCCAGTCTTTGGTGTCAGGCATGTTCTTCCAAGAACATTTAACAATCTTTTTTTGCAACAATTCAGGCACAGTAGATCCAAAATACTTCTTAGATAGATATATTCACATTTCTGGAATGTAATTTAACAATACTTTAATTTGGGGAGTCCTATATTAACCAATATGAAACAACCAGAGGGCATGACCAAATTATGGGTGTTAATGTGCCTTCAAGCTGATCACATTTCCAATATAGAAAAAGAGATAACTTATCCATTTTAAACATTCCCTGAGGAGTCCGCTAACTCCAAAAGGTAAGCATATTTACCTTTGTAAAATAGGAGACCACTGATTTGTTGGAACTAGAAACTGTACAGATAGTACTTGCTTAACGATGGTAATTGGGACTGGCAACTCCATTGCTAAGTGACATGGTCATAAAACATGATGTCACATGACTGTGCCAACTTATGACGGCAGTTGCAGCAGTTCTGGTTGCCATCATTACAAGAATTTTATTTTATTAATTTATTAAATTTATATGGCTGCCCATCTCACTTGTTAGGCACAACATCACATGGTCAGCATTTGTGACCTCCTGCCAGCTTCTCTATTGACATTGCTTGTCAGAATCTGGCAGTGAAGGTCACAAATAGAGATCATGAGACTGCGGGACACTGTGACCATAATAATTGTGAGCTGATTGCCAAGTGACCAAAGCTCAATCATGCAACCATGGGGATGCTGCAACGGCCACAAGTACAAGGCGTAAGTGTCTTCATTCTGCACTGTCATAACTTTGAACAGTCGCTGAACAAGTTGTCATTAAATGAGAACTACCTATATTTATTCCCTTTTTTCCCTTGCCGCTGCTCTGACCTCTTCTGCTCCATTCCTTTCTCCCTTTGTGTTTCAGTGTCTTGTACACACAACCCCTTACTTTTTATACCTTTCTTAACCCTACTGAATTTAGTGTCAGCTAGCAAGTTTAGTGAATATATAATTGATAGTGAACAAGCAACAGTGCCAAATAGTTCTCCCCTCACCCCAGACTCAAAAAAAAAAAAAAAATGGGCTGTGTGCTGGAGAAATAAAGAGGAGTTTCATCCTAGGGAGTAAAGGCTATGAGAACCTTAGGCAAGATCTAAGATCTATGACAACAAAGATCAGAGTAGTTAAAGCAATGGCCTGTGAAAACCGGACACTGAGAAAAAATTAGAGAAAAAAGATGGACATCTTTGAATTAGGGATTTGGAGGTGGTTGCTAAATGTATCATGAACTGCAGGAAGAACCAATGTGTTTGGAACAAATAAAGTCTGACTGTTCCTGTGAGGGGATGATCAGCAAGCAGAAACTAATTTACTTTGAGTATGTGATGAACTAGAGAAAACGACTATGTTTGGCAAGAGTGAGGGAAAAAGAAGAGGAAGATGATGGATGGGATCAAAGAAATTACTTCAGAAGAGCTGCGCATTGTAGTCAGAAATAGGCTATAGGTTGAGATGGCAAGTATTTGTCCATAGAGTCCCCAGGAATCAAACTGAGATCAGTGGTAACTAACTAACTTGAGGGAAAGAACTGGGATTCTCAGAATGCCACCACTCACCAGAAGGATAGGAGGTAAGGTCCCATCGCTGAACATTTTCCTCCAAGGTGAACTGACCTAATTCATACTTCCCACACTAATACAGCACAATTATTTCTTTTTTGCAGTTCTCAGAATCCTGGAATACAGGTCTTAGTTCAAGGACCTGAGCTAAAGCTCATTTCATCAATCTATCCACCATTGTGAATTGTAAAAGTCCATGTATACTGTACAACAATTTGTTTTTTAAGTAAAAAAGAAAAAGTTGTTTTATAAAACATACAATTTATTCCTGAGGGTGATTTTTTAAAGTCAGAGTTTTAGGCAAAAATATGACAGGCACGGGGGAGGGGGGTGGGATGGGGTAAAAGGCCAATATGGCAGGCGTGATCAAGCGCCATCCTTTATACATGGTACCTCGGGTCACAAATGCTTCTGTTCACGACCAATTCAGGTCACGAACAGCACCGTTCGCAAAATTTTGCTTCCGTTCACGAACTCCGCATCGGGTGACGAACAGGATCTGCGGCCATTTTCCCTGCCGTGACACGTGGTCGTGGCTTCCTGTAGGGAGGGGGACTCTCCCTCCAAGCAATAACCGCCTCCCCACCTGCCTTCCTGTCCTCCACGCCAGAAGTTGCCTCGAGCAAGGTTAGCATTCTCTCTCTTCATACTGTACTGTACTGTACTTTGTTTCATATTTTTGTGGTTTTAAAAAAAATACATATGGTTCAGAACGGATTAACCGTATTTACATTGAACCTGGTGGGAAAATTGGATTCGGGTCACGACCAAAATCGGTTGGCGACCAAATTCGTAGGGGTCAGAACGGATTAACCGTATTTATATTGAACCTTATGGGAAAATTTGATTCAGGTCGCGACCAATTCGGGTCGCGACCAGTGTCGCAGAACGAATTAAGTTTGTGACCCAAGGTACCACTGTATATGCTTCAACATTGCTAGTATATACAAAGGGGCAGGGTTTTAATCACACCGATGCATCTTCCATCTTGGCCTTTTGCCCCTAGTCCTGTTCATGGATGCCTCTGGGCAGAACAGATGTTTAAAATGAGGCAAGTGACATGGGCTGGAAATGGACTGAGCCATCCTTCCTTAGCTGGCATCAAAATAAAGTGAGTTTTAAAGCAAATCTTTTATGGCAATAATGTTCTAACAACCACAGCTTTAGGAAGACATATTTTCAGAGCCATGTTTTAGATATTTTAAAAATATTCCCTGTTCTGCATTTGGTATGGCCACCTGTTATTTTAATAATGTTTATTTGCTTTCCAGTTTGAATGTCATGTTTATGCACGTATCAAGCCCTGACACTTCGATCTGGTACAGGAGCTATTATTCTTTTTCTCAGAACTGTCAAGGGAGACATTATCCTCTTCCACCTTCATGCGAAAGGCTCAATGTTTAGTGTAGTGGTGTGGTTGTTTTTGAATGTTTTGCCCAGCACTTTCTTTTACTTAAGGAGCATTTGAATGAGGATGAGGGTCGTTTTCAATGGCTGCCTATCTCCTCATCTGACCAAAAAAAATGCCGTTAACTTCTTCAAATTTCAAACGGCAGCAAAGGAAATAAATTGAGGTTTAGCATGCAAAAGGTCACTCTTCCAACCGGATTTTAGTGATTTGGATCTCATGTTGATGGAAGAGAACTAGCATTTCAATATCTCCTTATGAAAGTGACTCCACAGTCAGCAGCAAGACAGGCTACACTTCTGGATGAGGGTGGGAGAGTGCGTTGCGCTGCGCTGGGATGGATATAGAAAGAAAAAGATAGTGGGACAATGGATTTTTGTCTTTTTGTTTCTTTTGTATTAAAATACTTTTAAAAAAACCATTTCAAACTCCAAACATGGGGGATCCTATTTTGATTTTTCCCCTTGCATGCAGCAAGTTAGTGTGTTAGCTTGGTACGTGTAGAGAATATCTGTGCCATAAATGTAAATGCAAACGTTTCGAATGTGATCCTTTTAGCTAGAGTTCCAGGTAGTCAAAATAACCCCATCCAGAATTCTATTAATTCTAGCACTGTAGACCTGAGAGTAATCTCAGAATTGTACAGTAATTTTCTCCATTTTCATACAGAAATAAATGCATGAGAAAAGGCATTGGCTGGCCACCAATATCAAATATTTGGTGAAGAACAGCTCAGTGGCAATTTCTGATGCAAAATCAGGGGGAATCAAGTCCATAGAAAGGCTAGATTTAATTCTGTTCTGTGGTGTAATTGTTCCTCTAAAATTCAAGGTGAGAACATCCTCTTCTCCTACCTCCCTTAGCAGCAACCAATATGAGGGTGAGAGTTTCTACACAAACTACATCCTTTCCTGTTGCTTCCAGTCCATGTTACTTTGTGTTGGGTAGCTTCTCCTTCATCCAATTTTCACATTAACATGCCAAGATTTAAACAAGAGATCTGCCTGAAAAGACACATTCAACTAAAATTTAAAGACTATATATAAACAGTTGTATTCCAAGTTTTTCTTTAAGGATCTTATGTCTTGAGATATAGAAGATTTTTTTCTACAGAACACAAATTTTAAACATTTTAATATACCCTTTATATTTCATAGAGAACTGTGAGATCCTACCAGGACAGCAAAAACTGGCAGATAAGTAGCTTCCAAACTGTACATTATACATTTATAAAATTTATTAAAAATTCACAATAGCATTGGAATGTGCAAAAATGGAATTCCTTGGGCTTCTCTTCTTGAAGTACAGTGGTACCTCGGGTTACGAACGCCTCTGTTAACGAACTTTTCGGGTTACGACCAGCTCCACCTGCAAAAATTTACCTCGGTTTGCGAACTCCGCCTCAGGGTACGAACAGGATACGCGGCCATTTTCCCTCCCGTGACATGGTCCGCGGCCATTTTTCAACCCCTGACACGTGGTCCGCGGCCATTTTCCGCCCCGACACGTGGTCCGCGGCCATTTTCCCGCCCCTAACACGTGGTCCGCGGCCATTTTTCCGCCTCTGACACGTGGTCCGCGGCCATTTTTCCACCCCTGACACGTGGTCCATGGTCATTTTCCGCCCCTGACACGTGGTCCGCGGCCATTTTTCCACCCCTGACACATGGTCCGTGGCCATTTTCCGCCCCTGACACGTGGTCATGGGGAGGGGGACTCTCCCTCCAAGCAATAGCCACCTCCCTGTCCTCCACGCCAGAATGGATTAACGGTAATTACATTGAACCTTATGGGAAAATTTCCTTCGGGTTGCGACCAATTCGGGGTGCGACCAGAGTCACGGAACGAATTAAATTCATAACCCGAGGTTCTACTGTATTGCTGGAAAAATTGCATATAAATTGATAAATGTACCTTTTCTTTTGATGGATGATCACGTGGTTAGGTATGGATGATTAGGAGTATGTTGTGGATCTTGTTCTTCTAAGAAAGATGTTAACATAGATACCAGAGTAAGATTGAATATAAAATTCTTATTATGTAACACTTTGAGGCAACAGTCACTCCTCTGTTTTGTCTCCTTCCCCATTTCTCTCCTAATTTCTTTCTCTTCCCATCTGTTCCAATGTCTCCTGAGACTTATAGGACAATGCTACAGATCTTCTGCCTGCTATAAAAAAAGACTGAAGATTAGGACAAGGTATAAAGGACTATCTTCAAAGGACTATCTTTTTCTGCCTTGCTGATATGAGAATCCTACTCAAAAGGGAGGTTAATTTTTGATGGCGTTGTCTTCTTTTACATATCTTGCAGTATTACACTAGCATTAGAAACCAAGATGGCCAGCTAATGAAACATGATACTAGGTGAGGACCCAAGACAATTTTTTTTTAGATTTTTTGTCCTGCCTTTATTATTTTTATAAATAACTCAAGGCAACGAGTATACATAATACTCTTTCTTCCTCCTATGTTCCCCACAACAACAAACCTGTGAGGTGAGTTGGGCTGAGAGAGAGTGATTGGTCCAATATATATATTTATCTTGTTTGTGACAATGTTTCATTCATAAAAGAAAGGAAAGTCTTGATGCTACACAAAGATGAAGCCCATAATCCTCTGTTGCATTATGCCTAGGTTTTATATCATGTCCCAGCTACACTTTTGAAACCCTGAGTGTTACAACAGCATTGTTCAATCACTGACCCTGGCCATAGTTGAAGAAATTTGACTGTGTTCATCTTATAGCTTCATGTATTGCACAAAAACCAGCCTATGTGATTAGCTTGTGGTTCACTTCTTTTATGAACTGAGATCCTTAATTCCATTGAGTAAACTTGGTTGTTCAACATAAGCAAAACTGTTATGTGGGTACAGCCTTTTGGATGCAAAATGTGCTTCTGGATGCAACTCCTGGAAAAAGTCTTCCTCAAGAATACAGAAGCTGACTACTGTATGTCAGAAGCACTGGGAGAAATTAATCATGGCTTGTTAGGTTTCTTCTTTTCTGTTTGGTGCATACCTGATGGGCCCATTTTTAGTAATTGCCTGGAAATACAAAATACAGTATTGGAAGAAAGCAACTACACTAGCTTTTGTTCCTAATAAAACTGCAGGAGAATGAGACTGTCTGAAGCAATGTACAGTCAGCCATTATTTATTTTATTTTAAAGATTTGAAGTTTCCTATTTTAAGCAGGTCTCTAGAGCAGCTAACAAAAGATGCAGTACTTCTGGAGTATTAACTCCACTTCTGGGTATCAGATTTTAAGAAGATTACCAGCCAGCTTGGGTATTTCAGAAGTGGGTAACCAGGAAGCCAACAGTGAGAAACAGTGAAACAGTCATCTACGTTTAAGTGTTGTGCTGAGATTAAAGGAAGGGATATTGTGCAGATTATGAAGCGGATTTCTTCTGGACTACTCCAGAGGCGGGTCGAGAACCAATCAATAGAAATTGCAAGGAAGGCAATTTCAACTCAGCCTTAGGAAACAGTTCCCATTGATAAAAATTAATGGTAGTGAGGCGAGTTTGTCATTTGTAGTTTGACTCAGTTTATTTTTCTGATTTCTGCCAGTTTCTATATCAGCATGCACATTTAGTAAAAAAGAAAAAGGAAAAAGGAACTAGCATGAAAATCAGTATGTGTTTCCATGCACATTGAAATATAACTTGGCGATATTGATCATTATTATGATAATTTTCTCGACACATGTATATATTCATTTTTGTATTGTTTTTAATTGTTTTTACTGTTTTAGAATTGTTCGCTGCCCAGAGTCACATGGGTGGCTATAGAAATTAAAGGAATAAATATGCACAGATCTCTCTCTCTCTCTGTGAGTGCACATGCTTTTGTGGGGCGGGGTGAACAATTTCCCCTAACATCATGCATCTGTATGGATTCTTCCCCTTAATGTACAGATATGTCTTCACTGTTCTCCACATGCTCATTTTCCTTCACTAAATGTGTTTTATATGCTTCCCCCCCCCCAATTTTAACCCATGCTACAGCATTCTAATTGCATTAGATTTTGGCCCAGTAATACATTCAGGTTCTGTGGTACCTTTAAAAGGTGAGAACTGGATATATGTAAGATTTTGAACTGAATCAATTTCTTCCCATCCCTAGAGGCAGAATGGCCATATATCTCTAGTGCTTCATTGCATCTTGCAGTACATCTCTTGTGTTGAGAAAAAGGTCCCTTCCAAGTCTGTGATTCTATGGAAGTTGCTGTAAAATAAAAGGAAACAAAACCAATTGAGCACAAAAACATTCGTCACAAATACAAACCGGCACCAGACGGCAGACGTCTTGCTTCAAGAGAAGACCATCCCAACCAGCACAAAGGGAATCTCAATAACCAATGAGATAACAGTCCACTGGAGTTGGGTGGCCAATAAATTTAAATAAATAATAATTCACATTCCAACAAGAACCCTCCTGAATTGGGTTTTATCTAGTCCGTTACTAAATAGAGATGTTGCCCTTTTTAGTTAGTTAGAGGTAGTGGTGTTTCTTTGAAAAGGCACAGAAAAGCTAGTGGTAAATGCTTTCTTATCTGGAGGTTGAGTCATAGCAACTGGACTTCTTTTCTTTAGGTCTGATATGTTTCGCTGCTTATCCAAGCAGCTTCTCCAGTCTAGGACAAGCAGCAAAGCGTATCGAACCCAAATAAAAGAAGTCCAGTTGCCATGACTCAACCTCCAGATAATTCCATCTGGATGACTGAGAATCTCCATCAACATGATGCTTTCTTACAGAGGTTTTAGAGGGACTTCCTCTGACCTTGGAAAGATAAGCTGAGTCAGACTTGGTTAGCACTTAGATAGGAGACAACCAAGGAATTTTAGGGTTTATTATATTTAATTTTGAAGAAAAGTCAAATATAATGCCTGTAACATTAACATCTGAAACTGTAATTAATATTGATAGAATATATACTTTTTCAATCATAATTTATTAAATTTATATGCCATCCAACTCCCAGTAACTCTTTTGTTCTCTCTTCTCTACATTTAATACTTTCAGCCACCAAAATAATAGAATATTAAGAACCTAAGTATATTATATAAATATCATCCTATCAAAATAACATATTGTATCAAAACTGAGAAGATGGAGCAATAGATGGTCTAAATGGCTACATTTAATAATATGTTAAAAGACTCAGCTAGTTCTATATTAACATTTTATGGATGGATTTTCAGGTTCTACAAATGTCACTCATTGATTCATTTTGCTGATTTTATTAGCACTGCTATCTTCTTGATGTTATAATCTATATCTATCAATCTGTCTGTCTGTCTGTCTGTCTGTCTGTCTGTCTATCTATCTATCTATCTATCTATCTATCTATCTATCTATCTATCTATCTATCTAATCTATCTCTATATATCAAAAGAAAAAAAGAAAGAGTAAATAAATAAATAAAGTTCAGGGTTGTAGCTTAGATTGGGAAACATTTAAAAAAATTAAAAGATTAAAATGAATGAATGAATGATCAGCTAAGGCAGTGACAAGCCACTTTCACATCCATATTACCAAGCAAACCATATGGACATCTCCATTAAATCACCCAGAGTCAACTCAGTACAAGGAAAGCTTTACTGTTGCCTGTCTTTTTTCTTCTTAGATAAGTATTGATTTATTATTCAGTGCACTTTAACTTGTACTTTTCCACTTTTGTAGGCAATATGCATACTTTGATATATATCATGCATTGCTCTTTTCAAAGTGCACCTTTGGCATTTTCTTATTGTATAAACTAGTTATCCAGCAAATTGCCATTGCTTCAGAAAAGTGCTTTTTTCCCCTTTTCCAAGCTATGTAAGGATTACACGCTCTTAAGATATTTTGAAAATGACAGAATTTTCCAAAGTCTTAAAAGCATTTATTGGAGACTTTAAAAAAAGAAAGATTGAAAGAATGAAAAGTTTTCTGAAGGAAGAAAAAAAATCCCATTGTGGATAGTCTTAAACAGATCACCAAAATTGTTCTCTTTTCTTTGGTAATTCACTTTTTTTCTCAGTCATTTTTTCCATTTCTACTTCTATAATTGTTCCTTCCAAGATTAAAACATAATATAATTGTGATGGCATTAATGCAATAGCTTATAAGGGCAGCCAAAAGAAAAGGATTCTGAGCAACATTGGGTGAGGAAAAAAATATAACCAATTCAGTTGGCCAGTGTGGTTTAAATTTGCTTCTGTGATAGGGTAATTCTAATGCCAGCATATCTTCAAGCAATAATGGGATCTAGTCATCTCACAACTGTGTTATCAGAATCCACGTGGACTGGCTTTCCTACCTATCATAGAATGACTAGATTCCATCCTATATTAATTATTTTGTGTGATTGTAATGGTCCCATGGTTTGTTCTAAACCAGTATGATATTTGAGACTTGGGTGGTTCCTTAGTGACAATAACACCTACAGGAAGCCCAAAGGGAGAGGGCACAACCTGAGGCTCCTAAAGGCCTTAGGCACAGCCTCCAAACACCACTGAAGAAGTTGTAATTTTTAATGTGACAAGTTAAATCTCCAGGGAATGATCACATTAACTGTGTTTAATTAATTGAACTGAATTTACATTGAATTAACATTAACTCATCTTTCCTGTTTTTTGGAGTTTGGACATAGCAGTCCCCCAATGGCTTAGTCTATTATTCTACAAATGGAGACACACTGGACATTCATTGGTGTCCCTTCCTTTTCTTCCTTAGCTGCTTTCTCAGCATGGTATCTGATCTGCAGTGTGCTTTTTGCTATTCTGCCCCAGCCCTTCCACACTAGTGTAGTTCAATCCTCTTTAGTAAGGGCTGCTGGCTGAGAATATGAATGAAAAGGGAAACAAGAAGAACTGAGGGAATGTCACTAAGTTAGAGCTGGAGAAAGAAGTTGCTTTCCCATGCCATTTAGTACAGGCAGCCAGACAACACTCAGCCATTCCTGCAAGGAAATGCAATCTCTCTTGCTTCCCTGGACAAATTTAAAAGAATTTACTTATTTTTCAAAATGCAGATGCCACCTTTCAAACCCAGGGTGCCTTCCCATCCAGGGTGGCTTAAAATTACATAGCATTCTAAAATGGTTAAAATAAACACTCCAATCCAATGGTTCAGATTGACCATTTAAGGCCATCAAAGCATCTGCCTGAATAAAAAGTTTATAAATGACTATATGTGAAAAATCAGCAGCTGAAGAGATTAAAAGGCCTGGGAGAAGGAACCATTGTTGCCTGACACTGAAATGACAGTGAAGGCAGGTTCAGGGAATCTTTCAGGAAGGGAGGGCATTTCAGAATAGCTCCACTATGTCACCATGGAGGGCATTCTGGAGCAGCCTCTGAAGATGATCTTGGAATTGAGGTAGGAACACATGAAAAGAAGTGCTCCTTCTCATATTATGTCCTGAGCCATGAAGAACTTAACAGGAAAATACCAGCACCCTGTATTATGTCCAGAAGTGAATTGTGTGCCTGGAATAGTGTTACCAGATGTCCAGCAAAAGGAGGACATGTACTCCATTTTGTCCTCATGTCCTCCATTCAGCAGGCATAGTCTTAAAATCAAACATTGTCCACCTTTTGGAGTGTCTTAGGGTTTATTTGGATTGTTTTCACAGCAGTAGTCATTCAAGCTTTTGTGTATTGTGACCTTGTAAATTGTCTGTTTCTTTCTTTCCCTCATTCGTCAAGACTTGACAGCCTAGATTTACGTTATTTAATTTATTTCCTGATTCCAGCAATTGGCTTCAATCCAGCCCCTTGAAATCTATCTTCACTATAGTCTGTAGTTCACATGACTTGCCATAAGTTTCTGTGATGAAATTTGAAAAGCACATTGTAGTCGATTCTATATTATCACAAGCATATGTTCTTGAAAATAAAGATTTGTTGGAAGAATATTGCAACTGAAAAACCAGTCTTTCTGAAGCTGGAAAAAGTACATTCATATACTTGTAGGCTCAAGTACTTTTTGCAGCTTTTCACTGTAATTTCTGTCACAGAGGCCAAGAAAGTCAAACAGTGAGTTTGTCCTCCTCCCCACCTTTGTCCTCCTTTCCAATTGTATGTGTCCTCCTTTGCCTATTCGGCTATCTGGTAACTCCAGCCAGGAAAGATCATGTATCATTGACACAATATGTTTCTATGCCCAGTTCTAGCCAGTACGTTTGATGAAGCATTTTGTACAAATAAAATTTTATGGATGGGCTTCACAAACATTGTACGGCAGCAACCTAAAAGAAGAATTAGGGCATGGATTACCATAGTAAAGTTCTTGATTTCCAAATATGGTGTAAAGGAACACAGAGCTGACCTTGGGGAAGGTATGAGAGCCATTAAGGAGGGATTGCAAACAAGATTACAAAGTCCTGAGAAAAAAAAGTGTGAGGAAGGAACTCAAAATAATGTCACCTTGATTTTGTTTCATATGAGATGGGACAGAGAGAAGCTTGGACAGGCTTTCAGGCTTCTGTTATTCTACCTTGGTATAATAAAGAACATTCCCAGGATCCTGCCATGCCTGTATCTTAACCTGGCCTATCTTGAAGGGCTGATGTAGAGTTACAACTGGTGGCCAAGCCTAAGTTAGTAAATGTGAGTATTTGGCCTTGTGCCCCTGCCCCCCAAATGTCCTCTTTTCAGAAGTAGGCCTAAATCAAAAAATATCAATGATTCTGACTTGAAAACTTTTCGTTAGAAGCATTCCAGATCTCATATAAGCACAAAGGCAGCACTTCTCTACCATTCATTAAAACAGTGTTTCTCAACCTTGGCCACTTTAAGAGGTGTGGACTTCAACTCCCAGAATTCCCCAGCCAGCATGGCTGGCTGAGGAATTCTGGGAGTTGAAGTCCACACCTCTTAAAGTGGCCAAGGTTGAGAAACACTGCATTAAAGCCTGGAAAAAAAACATGGCTACTTTTTTAGTAGATGTGGCCACTAATGTAATTCTTAAAGCACTTTTTGTGGGGCTTGTACAGAAGTCTGAGGAAAAACGGGGCGCTTTGGTAAATAGTAGAAAGGTACTGCCCTTCTACTACAATTTCTGAAGCAATTCTTCCAAACCATTTTTAAGTGTACATAGCACAACCTTACTAATTATTAAATCCTTATGCTGTTGAATCCAGTCCTTTTAGAGCTGGGAGACTGAACATACCCTGGACAGCTCATGGCGAGGACAAAACTAAAGTAATCAATAGAAGTGGTATGTTTGCACACCATTCTGTGTTATGTGCATTGTATAAAGCAAAAGTTCAACTATCACGATAACCCTCTCTTCAACTTTTCATTGTTTGCACTACAACTGGGGTGCATATGACCATTGATTGACATGCATCAACCCGTTGTGATTTACGAGTAACATTAAATGATGCTTTTATTCTTTAATAAATGGGGACAGGTACATTCATCTAAGGAGGGGTTGAACTGGAGGGGATCTGTTGCCTAAGACCTTTTCATCACGAGTCCCACATTTTCCAGATTGGAGAGGTCTGCCACTATAAAGGCCGAAGCAGGAAATACTAATGTATTTTGAGATGAGGATTTAAGAGCTTCATATCATTTTATGTAATGCCTTGAAATGAGAGCCTGCCATAAAGTGATGAGCACTGAGCACTTTTAAATTACTATTAAAATTGCCTGAAGGCAGATCAAGCATGCCTGGTGCCAAAGACGTGATGCCATCCTGCTAAAGATAAGAGTTGCATTTTTAGTGCACTGATTCAGTCATAAATATTTAATTCATTCTGTGAAATTGACATTTTTTTCAAATTATGTCATCCATCCCCCATCTCCCCCCGCCCCAAAAGGCAAAACTGTTGCTTTTCTGTTCTAACTCCTAAGTGTTTTCATTGCTGAGTTCTTATTATACTAATGGCCGCTAATTCCCAATCATGCTTAAGTACCATTTATTTTCAGTTTGGGATCATTTATGAGTTCTTTTACATAACAATAATATACATGTTTACTCTGAAAATAAACCTTTGGTGCTTATTGGCATTTACACCCAGGTAAGTGGGTACAGGATTGCAAAATAAATATCCAAATGTTCTTTTACTTAGCCATTGGCAGAAGAACAGAATCTATACCAGTCTGTTAATACAGAAAATATGCTATGACTTACTATATAGATTCATGCATCAAAAATCAATAGAATATCTGTGTGGGGTAATATTGAAAAAAATAGGGATATGATAGTGCAACTCTACAATAAATCACATTAAATTCAGTTAGGCTTATTCCCAGCTAAAAGAACATACAGCTACATTTTCTTAAATGAAAACTTCATAATCCTGTAGGGCTAGGAGATATTTCCCATTTCACAGAAAATAAACTGAATTTTAAATTTAGTAAACCTTTCTCCTTAGCCTTCATTCATACATTTAAAGCAGGAGCAATGTTCCTTCTGGATCTACTGTTATTATTCTGTGTTACTGGATGAATTTCAGTAGAGGTGTTTCTAACAGTTCCTTACATCAAACCTTGAAGAATCCAAGAGACTTAAAATAAAACAAAAGCTATGTATACATTCCTTCAAGTCAAGCTCAAGTCCTGGTGGTTGCACGCATGTGGTTTCTTTGGCAGAGCTATGGAAATGATTTACCACTGCTTTTCCTGCATGATGTTTCTTAATTACTGGCCTAATCTAGCCAGTAGCCCTGGAATTCATAGCCAGCCCTGTCCAAATACTACCCATGACCCATTCTGCTTAGTTTCCAAGTCAATGTTGGTAGGTTAAAAATAAAAATTTCCAGGTGAATTCAATACACCTCAAATCTTTAAGTTTCCACAAAATTCCAACTAATTAAAAAACAGATTTAGTTTTTCAAGAAGACTTAGTAATCTGGTGTCTTATTTTAGTGAAGTTCAAATGTTATATGGAAGCAGAAAAACAGTAAAGATTTATTAATACTGTGGTTTTGTTCTCTCTTTCTCTCTCTCTCTCTCTCTCTCTCTTTCTTTCTTCTGCTTCCAGGTTAGATGTTCATCATATCTGTAGATGGTGCCAAATGGATGAGGAAACTAATGGAAAGCTATTGCTGCTGATAGAACAGGAAGGAAAATTGCCCATCCACCTTCTCCTGATAGTCTCAAGATTTTCTCAGGAAAATCCTCCACAGTTTTTCAGAGCTTGCTGTAAGTGCACCAGGAAGGATGAGAGAAGAATTGTCTGGTTCTGCTAGCAGTCTTTTTCATCCTTAGAAAACAGAAGCAGTTCCAGGGCAGATAAGGAATTGAGCCAAACCTAAAAAAATGAGTGTTAACAGAATTTAGGCAGGAATACTCAATTTTGCCAATGAAGGAAAGATAACTAGATGGATAGCATATACAGTGGGGCAAAAAAGTATTTAGTCAGCCACCAATTGTGCAAGTTCTCCCACTTAAAAAGATGAGAGAGGCCTGTAATTTTCATCATAGGTATACCTCAACTATGAGAGACAAAATGGGGGGGGGAAATCCAGAAAATCACATTGTCTGATTTTTAAAGAATTTATTTGCAAATCATGGTGGAAAATAAGTATTTGGTCAATATCAAAAGTTCATCTCAATACTTTGTTATATATCCTTTGTTGGCAATGACAGAGGTCAAACGTTTTCTGTAAGTCTTCACAAGGTTTTCACACACTGTTACTGGTATTTTGGCCCATTCCTCCATGCAGATCTCCTCTAGAGCAGTGATGTTTTGGGGCTGTCACTGGGCAACACGGACTTTCAACTCCCTCCAAAGGTTTTCCATGGGGTTGAGATCTGGAGACTGGCTAGGCCACTCCAGGACCTTGAAATGCTTCTTACGAAGCCACTCCTTCGTTGCCCGGGCGGTGTGTTTGGGATCATTGTCATGCTGAAAGACCCAGCCACGTTTCATCTTCAATGCCCTTGCTGATGGAAGGAGGTGTTCACTCAAAATCTCACGATACATGGCCCCATTCATTCTTTCCTTTACATGGATCAGTCGTCCTGGTCCCTTTGCAGAAAAACAGCCCTAAAGCATGATGTTTCCACCCCCATGCTTCACAGTAGGTATGGTGTTCTTTGGATGCAACTCAGCATTCTCTCTCCTCCAAACACGACAAGTTGAGTTTAGACCAAAACGTTCTACTTTGGTTTCATCTGACCATATGACATTCTCCCAATCCTCTTCTGGATCATCCAAATGCTCTCTAGCAAACTTAGATCTCAACCCCATGGAAAACCTTTGGAGGGAGTTGAAAGTCCGTGTTGCCCAGTGACAGCCCCAAAACATCACTGCTCTAGAGGAGATCTGCATGGAGGAATGGGCCAAAATACCAGTAACAGTGTGTGAAAACCTTGTGAAGACTTACAGAAAACGTTTGACCTCTGTCATTGCCAACAAAGGATATATAACAAAGTATTGAGATGAACTTTTGATATTGACCAAATACTTATTTTCCACCATGATTTGCAAATAAATTCTTTAAAAATCAGACAATGTGATTTTCTGGATTTCCCCCCCCCCCCTTTTGTCTCTCATAGTTGAGGTATACCTATGATGAAAATTACAGGCCTCTCTCATCTTTTTAAGTGGGAGAACTTGCACAATTGGTGGCTGATTAAATACTTTTTTGCCCCACTGTATCTGTAAAGGAGCTGAGACTTTAGTAAATTGCAGGCTGAAGATGAGTCAACAGTTAGAATTGAGGGCTATAAAATGTGAATAATACAATTCTATATTGCATCAACAGAACCTGAGAATGTAGATAATTTAAAAAAATGTTTTGCTCTGGTCAATATTAGATTCATGAGTCTTCAGTTCATAGCATGGGACACAATTCACTGGATATCAAAAAAAAGTATCTAGAATATCATGGAAGACGTATATTAAATGTTTTGCTGAAGTCAAAGTACACCAAGGCCATTTCATTCCCATAGTCAACAAAATTGGTCCCTTTGTCATAAAATCATAAAAGCATTGATTTGGCTTGATTTATTCTTCATAAACACATGATGGATCCTCCCAAGCCATGCAGTCTTTTCTAACTTATGAATCAACTGCTGAGTATCAATAGAACACAACCCCCCACCCCATTTGAAAATAGGAGCATATGCCCTTTTCCAGTTATTTGGAACTATATCCATTCTCCAGGATTTTTCAAAGGTTACAGAAAGGAGATCCAAGGTGATATCTGAAAGCTTCTTCAAAATTCTAGGGTGCAATTGATCTGGTCTTGGAGGCTAAAGCTCATTCATAATAGCAATGTGCTCATTAACACTGTGTTTATTTACCTTGGGTCCAGAAACTTCATCAATTATGAAGTTCTGGAATCTACTTTAGAGCTCCAAAATATAGAAGCCTTTTTTGCTACTTTTTGGGTGTGGTGTAGCATTTCTTCATCACTTGATACCTTATCTTTCTTCTGTCTTCTGGGAGATTTTTTGTGCTGTTATCCTGGGTCCAATGTAAGAATTTCCCATATTTTGAGATAAGCTGAGGAGGGGCAGGGCGGTGAGAGAGTTTGACCTCTACCCAGGAGGGCAATCAACTGGCATTTGTAGGATGCATAATTCTTGTGATCTTCAGAGAAGAAACCAAGCTTGGCAATTCTCCTTCAGGTCATGTCGACCATTCCCTCCTTCTAAAATAATCTTCTGATGAACAACAAATAACAGAAAAAGTGGCTTTCTTCCCAAATTCCTAGTTGCTTGCTCAGGGAGCTTGCTCTCTGGCTTCCTTATATGTCCCCTGAAGTTGCCTCAACTAGATCAGCAGCAAGCAAAGCTCCAATTACAAACAGTGCACACTCAGTAGAAGTCAGCAGCCTCTTGCCTTTCTCTGGTTCTTCCTCTCTCTTCTTCCGCCTCTCTCTTCTGCCTGTTCCCTCTCCTTAATTGAATTCCCCTATGAAGGGGATTTACTCTCCCTGTTCATTCACTCGGTGAGCTCAGCTTTATTATATTTAGAATCTAATATAAATATTACAAAACATAATTGGGGAAATCTAAATCAATGTTATATTTTCAATAGCAAATTGGGCATCTAAATGTAATAAAAATATATAGTGGCTGTTGCATCCATGTAATTTTTTAATGAAGTGTAGTATGCATACTATTAACATACCTAAGAGATTCACCAGAATGTACTCTGATATATTTAATTTACTCTAGAGATAGAATTAGTAATTGGATATTTTAACAAAGTGAATGAACAAATTGGATTCTGTTGTTAACTGCATCTTCCTGATCCTGATTTTTTTTTTTTTTTGAGCAGTGGAAGCCTATATCCTGTATTTGACTTTAAACTATATTTACACATTATTTTTAGAACAGCATTAACATAGAGGAATACATTCAGCATTATAAATAATTTGGATCTTTAAAATTCACCAATAATTCAGGTGATGATAAAATTGTGTTTACGTATATACCTCCATGATCATGCTAATTATACAGCTCACTATTTTCCATTTTCAGCAACCTTCCTGTGAGAATAGCAAAGGAGAGATCGACCTCATTGTTTATGTTAGCCAAAGAAGCAACCGCTGCAGAGAGCTTGCTTCACCCTTCCCTGCCCTAAGAAAACACTTGGCCCTGGCAGAGGACTGAGGAACTGGAAGCATGTTCTGGTCTGCACTCCCAGCCACCAAATGTTGTCCAAGCAAGCCATGCGCAAGAGAACCTCAGGTTGGCCTGAACAGATATAAACATTTGCCTACCACTCACCATTTTGTTCTGGTCCTCAAGAACTTATTTCCTTCTCTAGAGACTTCTTATCTTGTGTCTCTGTTCTTTTCAGCCTATAAATCTAACTGGGGTCTACCTCTCCGTTGAAAGTGGTGTGAGACCCTTTGGCAAACAATAATGGGAAAACAGGGTTAAAACAAAAGCAAGTAAAGAACTGCACAGGAATTCCCCAGTTATTGTGGGATGGTATGATAAGCATTAATGCAAGATTGGTATTAATTATCATATCTACTATACCCATGATTAGCCAGGTGATTGTTTTCAAAATTGTCCTCCATTCGTTTTGGATATGTATACAGTATAAGTCATACCATGTAAAACAGGCAAAATCATTGGGTTCAGGAGAAGCTACAGCTGCTAATAATTTACTTTCAAGATTTGTCATGTATTAGACCAATTTCCCTTTCTTAGAAACAAAGTATTGTTTAGAAGCAAAGTCTTGCAGTAGAAGGAAATAAAAGAATAAAGGAAGTTTAATCATTAAGGATACTTGAATTCATTCTCCATAAATTCTGATGCAAAGCCATCTGATGTGAAACAAATCTGTGAATCCAAATGTAATAATTATCTTTTTCACACTTCCCTGTGGATTTTGCACAGTCCTGTTCCATAGCACGTACTAAGCAAAAATAATCTAAATAATAGACTGTATTTTTTTAGCAGAGCTGCAACTTACTACTTCTTGGGGAAGGTGTTAAATTACTTGAATGCTCTGTAGAAAATGCTCTGTTTATGTAAATCTGCCTTTCAAAACAAAAGCCATCGTTTCAAAAATGGGATAGTGATGGATGATTAGCTTTGATCTGATTTGTATACTCTCTTTGATCCAGAAAAACAATTAAATCATTTCTTTGCATACATAGAAAGATATAAAGCAGCTGAATCTGTTCAAAAATATCTGATCTGATTCTACATTTCAGCTTGACTTCCTGCGCATCCAATTCTGTTCAGAAAGTTGCTTTGACTTAGATATTCAAAAACATTACCTTGATATAAAGCCTGTGAATCAACTTCAACTAGCTTTAGTGCACAGCAAAATGATGGGAAGAGAGGTGATGTCATCCAAAAAGGGATTCTGGACAGTGAGAGCTGCACTAGAATGGTGTCACTGACCTGTTTCTGAGGTAAGAAAAATTTCATATAAACTAGAATTCTGAGATCTTCTTCAGTGCCATGTCAGGAAAGGAACTTGGTCATATGTTCCTAATACTCTCTGTTCAGCATAGTGTTCAGCAAGATTTCTCCTGACCTCTTGCTCTGGATCAGAGATTGCTGGCCACGTATTGCTTACGTAAACAATCTAACCAACAGATAGGTAGGTAAGTAGATAGATAGATAGATAGATAGATAGATAGATAGATAGATAGATAGATAGATAGATAGATAGATAGATAGATAGATGTAGATAGTAATGGTATGTGGGAATGACCATGGGAGAAAGGGGGAAGGTCCACAGCCAGGGGAATGGTCAAATACTGTAGTCAAATAAGAGGTTGTTTAGCCCACAGAAGGAATGTGGGCATGGCAAATGTCTCAGAAGGGACCTAGTTTCTTGGGCTGAAAGGTCATGGGGGAGAAATGTACTTTCAGACTTGCAAGATTCTGTTAATGTAACTTTACCATGAAGTAGAATTAATCTGGGCATGCTTACTGTCTGAATCACCTCACAGGGCTGACATCAGTCTTGCAAGTCTGAAAGTGCATCTCATAACCACCACCCCCGCCCCTCCCCGGCATCTTAAGCTGAACTTAAATCCAAGCCTGAGTATTCAATATCCTCCTAGGTAGCTATAACTTCAGCTGATCTTCTTTTCCATGTGTTTGTGTGTTGCTTCCCCCTTTGTGTGTTTTGTTGCTTCTCCACTGCTGCCCACTTGGAGTTCCTAACTTGCCCAGTCACATTAGGTCCAGAATTGCCTGCAAACATGGTTGCAAAGATGCCACTTGGAAAGTGGCCAGCAGCACAAAATAGTTCCTGTCAAATTAATGGGGGCAGCAATCTAAACAAGATGTTCTCTTTGAGGTTTTGATCTAGACTTCATCATGCTTAAAGCAGACTGGCTGAAATCAGTGAAGTCATACTGTCATAAAATCTACTGATTTCAGAGGACCTGCTCAGACTAAAACTGAATCTGACCCATTGCTTTGAATTGCGTGGGTCGTTGTTGTCGTTGATTATTGTTACTACTACTACTACTACTACTACTACTACTACTACTGAGATTAGTTTGTTTCCACCCACAGGAAAAACAGATATTTTACAGGCAGGCGCATAGATGACAGATATCTGAACAAGGCAAAATATAATAATTGTAATGTTGGAGAACTATTAACTAACAGTAGTATGGCTTCCACTTCTGTAATGATATACTGCTTCTTGTCAGTTTGCTGGAGTGGGTGTATAAGAGTAAGCCGTAGTAATTGAATAAACACAATGTAATCAAATCATTGTGCTACAATTACAGGTTGCTACCTAGTCCTGATGCATTTCAAGATACGTTTTCCCCCCACAGACTCAGATTATGCATGGTTACAGCTTGCTGCCAAGAGCAATAAACCTTTGAAATGCTAAATTGTTTTATTTTATTCCCCCACCACCACCACCATTTCACTCCATTTTGCAATAATTTGGTTTCCTCCCAGTTTTGAGTACTGCTAAGTGGTTGAGAAGGGGAAACAGCAGACTGTTACTGGACTCAGATTTCACTTCTGGCTTCAGGCAGCAGAATATGTTTTATAGTAGTTCAGAAGCTGGACTACTATAAAACATATTGATAATGACAATTATCAATTAATTTATTAAGTTCAACCTCATTAAAGACAATCAGTTCTAATTCTCATTACAAATTGCTGACAATATTTTTTTCTGGTTCAAATGGGTTCAAAGGCAAAAGGTATACCTATACCTACACATGGAAGAAGAAGAAGAATGATCTTGTCTCCAAGATAAATATGTTCTCATTCTTTTCCCCAGTTTCTAAATTAGTTGTTTCATTCATCAGAAACAGTTACCTTCAGCATCAGGTAGGTTCTCTGAATTTTGGGTGCTGAATTATGTAGCAGTAATAGTTTTCCTGGTGTTTCATAGAAAGGTATATGAATCATGCAAGATCAGAATCATGCAAGCCATGGCATTCCCTGTGACACTCTATGGAAGCAAAAGTTAGATTTTGAAGAAGCAGGCTACGAAGAGTATTGATGCTTTTGAACTTTGGTGTTGGAGAAGACTCCTGAGAATACCATGGACAGCCAAGAAAACAAATGGATCATCAAATAATTCAACCCAGCGTTCTCACTCGAGGCACAAACAACCAGACTCAAATTATCCTATTTCAGACACTTTATGAGAAGACCTACCTCCCTGGAGAAAGCTCTAATGCTGGGAAAGGTGGAAGGAAAGACAAGAAGGAGGAGGAGAAGAAGGAGAAGGAGAAGGAGAAGGAGAAGGAGAAGGAGAAGGAGAAGGAGAAGGAGAAGAGAGGAGGAGGGGGAGGAGATGGATGGATTTTACTTTTGGAAGAGTTGAAGGATCAGGTTAGGGACAGAACATAAAAAATCTAAGAGTTGATGCTGACGTGATGGTACATAATCAATCAATCATAGAGATCATGGGACCATGATCATTGGAAGACATGAAAGACCAGGTCAGGGACAGATTGTAATGGAGAAAATCTATGTGGTCACTAGGAGTGAAAACAACTTGATGGCACGTAATCAGTTAATCAATCAATATGAATAAACAAAAATAGTATACATCTTAACAATTAAAATTTCAAACAAGGCATAGTGAAATGAAGGGAGAACAGAATAAACAAAGAAAGGATTGTTTAGACAAGTAGGAGAACCTATTTCCTTCCATTCTCATCCTTCATATCTTATTGAGTCACAGAAGTAGCTAGGCTAAAATTTCTCAGAAAATTCTAGCATACGTTAGTTTTTTGGACTTCTTCTAAAATGTTGGCGATTTTGAGATCCTCCAAGTATCTTTGATGAAATTGTCCTTGCTGTGCCACCTACAATAGGGTAGAGAATCTGGGGAGTCTATTTTCACTTTGAGTGGAATATGTTTAGAAAATGCTCAAAAGTTGGTGTCCTACCCTGCACTTTGAGAAAGAAGCTTTTGTTTTTCTATCTTATTTTCAGCGTGCTTGAGAATTTCTTTTGCATTTCTCTTAGTGGCAGTTTTGAGCATATTTTATTATTGGGGGTGGCAGAGGGTACTATTACAAATTGTTTTTTGTTACACATTTTTCCATCACTTGATTCATGCTGTCCCATCTGGCAAAGCCCAAAAGAAGTAGTTCCCACATTACGTCTGTCTTTAATTTTAACTGGGGCAGAAGAGGTTACAAAAATTGTATGCAGTGGCCCATACTCAAATCAGGTTGAAGCCTCCACATGTTGAATTAAATGCCTGAACAGGATTTCTCTGCTTATCCGTTCAAAACATTACATGATGCTTAGCTGTGCTTGAAGATTGAAGGGAATCTATGTAATTTCTGCTTCCATTGAAAACGAAGGACATTTATTTTAGCAACTCAACATTTAGTTATTCTGCCACACTAGCACCACAATGTTCAGGCTTCATGGGTTTAGAAATGACCTGATTAATTATCAGTGGCTATTCTCATAGTTATCAAACTTTGATTCTCTTTGAAAGCAGCAGAAAAAAAAGACATGAAACGTAATAACAGTGTGGTTCATTTCATTACAATTTTTCCTTCCTTCTTCCTCATGCTGGGTTGCAGACAGGAAACCAGTGCCATTTAAAGTTCAGCTTCCTACAATCCTGCACAAAAAAAATCAATCAGGGACCAGAACAAATGCATTTCAGAAAATAACCAATGTTCCATTAAAATAAATCGCAATAAGATAATATACGTAGGTCATTTCGCAGCCCTTGTCATAGTTCCTCTTTGCAAATGAGAAAACTGTTTTCCTGAAAAGTAAATACTAGGTCTGAAAAATAGCTTTATCAGGAGAAAGAAAGAGTGAGAGAGCGAGCAAACTTCTCTTCTTCATGAGGCTCCATTATAGACATCTATTCATAAAACCCCTTTTCCCCCTACAGTCATTGGTTCCTGCAAGTCTCTCACTTTGCAAATTCTGTCCGTATTTTCAACTAGCAAATAATTTATAGGTAAGATTCAAGCCAAGAAACATGAATATTTTTGGTTTATATTTTATTGTGTTGCACTATGCTCATTCTCTGTGCTTTGAGCAATTCAGTGATGATGGTTCAGACCATTTCCAGTCCATGACAGTTTCACATAAAGTGTGCTTTCTGAAAAGAAAATTTTTCTCAAATTAGATACCTTAAAATGGAAGGGTCATTTTAAAGTCAGGGTAATTTTTCTTTCCATTAATTAAGATACTGACTAGAGCTGGACACAAATGGGTCTTTGAAAATTCTTCAGAACAATTTGTGGCCCGAGAAACAGATTGGAGCAATTTTGATAAATTTCTCCAGCGGAAGCAGTTTTAAACCATTTTCAGAACCAGGACTGCTCCCTTAGCAATGACAGCAGCCTCACTATTGAAAAAGCCCAAAGGGAGGAACACCTTCATGATGATTTCTCTTAGGGTTGCTGTCTTGGTACAATCATCATCTGGCAGGGAAGGGAAGGGAAGGGAAGGGAAGGGAAGGGAAGGGAAGGGAAGGGAAGGGAAGGGAAGGGAAGGGAAGGGAAGGGAAGGGAAGGGAAGGGAGAACTACTTGATAACAAAAGAAGTGCAAAACTGCCACCAGATTTTGATACCATGTCTATGGCACTCCTAGATGACTATATAAACTGGGAGTTGGAACAGAGCTATACAGTGTTTCTGTCTCAGAACTGATCTCAGAAGACTACTGTTTAAACACCCAGTGTTTGTGATGCAGGGTTCCAGTTATTTCTACTTTGTCCCTGCCCCCACACTAATTAAAATTCTGAAAGAGGTCCTCCAGGAATGTCAGATTAGGTACATCATTCAAATCATGACATTCATTATAATCTAAATCAGGTGAAGCACTGGAAGAGTTGATAAATCGATATCTTAGCTGTTTTAGGCTGGATGAAAGCTGAGGCTCTGAATCTCAGTCCTAATAGGATGGGTGGAGGGTTTCTGAAGGAAGGAGGAATTAATCTGTATTAGAGAGGGTTGGACATCAGAAAGCTCATATTTGGCTGGGAACGTTTCTTGAACCAGCCTTGGCTTGATAACCCTTTAGGTACCCTTCCTAAAACAGACTGTATTATATTGAGTTCCAGTGGCAACTTCTATTGGTCACAATGATCATCCTTGGTCTGGTAAGGCCTGTTACTTGCAGGGCTGTAAGACCCTCTGTAATGACAAAGAAATTGCAACTGATTCAAAATATGATGGAGAGCATTTTAATTGGAATGAGTTATTAGGTGCATATTCTACAAGTTCTGAAGACTCTTCATGTGCTATTGGTTTCTTCTGGAACCCCAATCTAAGTGCTGATTTAGACTGTTGAAAGTCCTTCAGCACTTTGGTCCCCAAAAGCAATTGAGATCTCCAAAGATCAGGACTCAGGCAAGTTTATATCAGTACTGAGTAACCAATTTTATTTGATCTCCAAAAGGCAAATAGCTTTGAAAAGAGAGACAAGGCAAAAAAAAATTAAAAAGCACATGCTTACATAAACTTGTATATGACCACTAATATGTAAAATATAAAGTTAGTAATAATTACTGATATTTAAATAGAAATTCAGTAATTTGAACACTGGGGCTGGTGAATGCACTGATGATTTTTATGCTTAATTTAAATGCTTTTCTGCCAGTGCTAATAATTGAGGGTCATTCCTTCTTATGTGCCATTCTTATGGAACTGGGCATTTTCCTTCAGGAGCTCACTTGGCTTAATCTGTGCCTCTGGCCATTTTATCTTCACAGAAATCCTGTAAAGTAGATTAAGTTCAGACTTAGGGAAGGACTGTATTCCCATGAGAACAGCAATACCCCCAACAATGCAGGCATCAAACAGATGCTTCCTCAAGCCTTCATCTAGTTCATCTGCTATAATAGTCAGAGGAAATACTATTTATTTCAAATGCTTCTATGCTTCTAGGCTGCTTCAATGATTCTAAGCAGCTCAGAATGTAACTGACTATTTCCAAGTGCAATTCTAGGTGCTAGTTCTTGCCCCAAAGGTCCACGTGGCCTGGGAACTGGAGATTTCTGAGATCATCTCTTCTGGGTAATCTCCATCCACCTTTTTTCTTTTTAGATTATAATATTTCTATGAATTCATCTTTCCTTCTTAACTGCCTGCCCAATGTGAACAGAGGCTGACTGCCAAGGGTCCCCATCTATTGGAATATCAGGGGTGGGGGGATAGAACAGTAGTAATCTGTGTGGGGTGTTCCCTCCTATGGCACTGCTTGACCTTGGAGGTAAGAATGGCCCCTTCCCTCATGGTCTTCTGAAAATTGGTCCGGATTATTTTGGAAGGCATTCTGAGAGTAAAATTTTGCTGTCCTGCATGAGATACAGTATCATGAATGTTCTAGGGTGAGATGAGGCTATTTTTTGTTTCTGTTTCACTGTATTGTCATTAGGCATATTTGTGGATTTATAAACCTCTTGGAATGTTAAGACTGAAACAGTATAATAATCTGATATATAAATGAAATATTTATTTATTTATTTATTTCCCGGCAATAAATATTTATTTATTTATTTATTTCCCCTTTGACTGTGGCCCAGTTCTGATTTAATCAACTGCAAAGAACAAGGATTGGAGAATATGTCTGTGATATAGCCTATTTTATTTTTACTTCAAATGTATTTTTCCAACTACTATTATGTGCTCAGTGGCCTGTCTGAGTGATAGTTATGGCTAGTTCATGTCAGATAGGAGCGAAATTTTATTACATGAGGCTTCTTGGCAAAATCAGAAATGTCAGAACTTGAAAGATAGCTCATGGCCATAGTAAACCACAGATAGAACTCTTAGCATTGCAACTTTGCAGTAAGTAGCTTGTGCTTTAGAGTACTAGAATGAAAGACATCTACTATGCAAGGTTTCAAGACTGTAACCACTCAGATATTTCCTCCTACCCTAAGTTAACTTTCAAAAAGCTCAGCTCAAATTGACTGTTTTCCATGGCTCTTTCTCTTTCCTTACCAATAGTTCCTGGATAGAAAGTGGCGAATTATTCTTGTCAAAAATGATTGCTGAGTGGGGACCCCACGAAAACATTCTTCTTTTTCTTTTTAGTTTTCAGGGTCATGTGATGTAGCCTTGAACTCATTGTTCTCCCCTTAATCTCTGCGTAAGGTTTTGGGATCTGACATGTTCTTTATGGATATTGGAAGACTGTATATCACTGACCCCCCCTTTTTTTTTAGATTATGATATTTCTATGAATTCATCTTTCATTCTTAACTTCTGGGTAGGGTTTGGGGACAGCATTCCAATGGTCCTGTCACATAGTGCCTCAGCCAATCAAGAGAAAGGTGATTTGAATATATACAGGGAACCTGTTAGCTTGTTTGGAGTAGACACTTGGAGCTTGTCATTTCTTCTGATATTATGAACAAAAAGAATGAAAAGAGGCAGGAAAGCTTGACATCAAGAAAGACCCAGGGAGTGGGGGGGAAACCACTTGTATTTGTATTTACAGTGGAGTAAGTAAATGCACAAGAAATAAATTGGAGCATAGACTGAACAGATCAGTGGTCTGACCTGCTCCTTTAAACCATACTCTAGACTGATGAATTGAAGCTAGAGATAGACTGCAAGGAGGACCATGTAATACCACAGTCCCTGTAAGGTAGAGGCAACATAATGAAAACAGAAGGGAAAAATTATCTGGATATTTTTAAACTACACTTGTAAGTTTTTTACTTGTATTGATTTAACCACTTCCTCCTTTTAAATGTGATAGGCCTGACCCTTCTGGTGAAAGTGCTGGGTTCTCGCAGCCTTGTGCACCCGACCAACCACATCGTCAGCAGGATGGCTTGCAGTTTAATGAGACCCAGCCACTTTCTCAAAAATGAAACTGCTATCCTGAAGAACTCTCTAAATTCACTTCCGAGCCCTGCCACCATCTCCCTACCCCACCCTAGCTGCACCATGAAATCCTAAAAAAGCCATCCCCTGGCATGCTCCGTAACAATTTCTGAATCAGCAAAATCCCTGCATGTTTTCAGAAATTTCATTTTAATACCAGAGTGTTTGCCTGGAGCAGAAGCATAGCTTCACAATTATCATCCAAGAACAAAATGACATTTATTTGATTTGATCCATCTTTATCTCAAAAATGATGGTGTCAGTATGATTCTTACTCATGAGTATGTATTGTAATGAGACCTGTCATAATTAATATGAACACATTTTGTTCTGTCTACATAATGGTACACAGCACAATGAGAGTATGTAGAGGTTTCTCACTATCTGTTGTAGCTATAAAAATATACAGTGTGTTGAAGACCCAGAGATGAGAACAGTGAAGGGTGGCTTTTAGGCATGAGATTCACAAGGTGCTCATAATAACTGGGCTAGTACTGCACTGGCTAGACATGTGTGATCATAAGCCCAACTTTTTAAAAAACTTGATTGTGGGACAGATACCGACTACTTCATATTATGCAATTCATGGTTTCCAACAGTCCAAGATGTAGTGTTCCTGCTGGGTGGGTACTGTACCTTCACTAACGCTAATTCCTGTGACCCATGTAGAGCCAGTCCCCCCCCCCTCCCCCGGAAATGAATAGCAAAAGAAGAATTGAGGTTCAGTGGAAAAATTCCAGCAAAGGCATTGCTAGGCAGTTATATAAAAACTGCTATCCTCCATTTTTATGTACAAGTTCATCAAATTTAAAAGGTAGCTCCCAAATATTAAACTTGCTTGGCCAACCTAACCATCCATCCATCCATCCATCCGTCCGTCCATCCATCACATTTATATAACCACCCATCTCACACAAAGCAACTCTGGGTAGCATACAACAATTTGCTTTTGTCCTGACCTTTACTAGCAAGATTTTTTCTTTTTCAAATCCCATACATTTTGCCCCCCCTAGATATTAATTTCCTATCATTCTTTGGAATAAAAATTCCAACCACTGTCCACCCTCATAGTCTTTTAACAATAATATAGGTTTCTGTAGTCACCTTATAACTATAATACTTCATAATATTTATATGGTATTATTTATAATTACTCTAAATACTTTTGTGGTGTAATTCTGTTCATATCCTTTTGCAAACAAACCTGTGCTTTTGTAATCCAAATGATTTCCTTTTTTCATAGGATCCCCTGCTGTACTTCTAATAAATGTGTCATATAATGCTGTCCAGACCAGTTGACATGCAACTACCTGGATTAGGTGGTTCTATAAAAAATAAGATTATGGCTTTTCAGGAATTATTCTAGCATGTTAGTAAAAGTGAATGTCTTATTAGCTGTGAAGAACCACCATTTTTGTTTTTAATGTTCCATGCTCTGTATCCCCAGTTTGGACTTCATTGTGGGTAACAAAGTATGAAATGCTACGTTGTTAGAGCTGCTTGTTTACAGTCTTGTTCTAAAAAAATTGCAGCCACAGTTTGTAACGTGCAGAGATGCCATTCACCTTATCTGACAATAGCCACGACAGCCTTGGATATGTCTCCTGTCTCTTGTCTTCGGCACAGGTATATCTTAGACAAAATATCTAGTACTGGTTCTTTCACCAATTAATGCGTTGCAGGTTTTCCAACAAGAGAGTTTGCTTAGGCATCTCGTTTGCTTGGTTTAGCACAGCGACAGGGACAACACCATTTCACCTGGTCCATGGGCTCCCTCTGGGGACTGTGAGCCCTCCCCATGCAGGATCTGTTAATCACTTCCTTTCCCTTCACCCCGTCTCTCTTCTCCCTGGGCTTGTTAGCCTGAGTGACAGGTCACAAGTCCAGGATGAAGTAGGAGGGAGCTCTCCTGATGTTCCTTGCAACTCTTCCTTGGCATCTGTGACCTGTCAGCCTAATTCTGAACATGGGTCTCACACTCTTTCGAAACACAGAATAAAATCCTGCTGCCCAATCACCCTTGTATTTGTATTTACAGTGGAACAGACAATGCGCCTAAAACAAATTACTGCAGGCTCTTCTTTATTGCCATATTAACATGCTATCCTTCTGCACAACCACATCCTCTTTTCTTCTCTCTCTCTATTAAGACTGATGGTCATGGTGAAGGACAAATTAGCTTGGTCCAGATTTTTAAAAGACTGTACCCAATATGCACCTCAGAAACCTACATATGAACTCATTTGTGCACCAGCATCTACATTTTTCAGAATGTTATGATTAGTTAACAACTGAAAAAAGTATTAAACAAATACAAAATGCATATATTCAATGAAGTAGGCATTCTAAAGTTATGAGGATAAAAGAAGAATGTTTTCAAATGCATCTACTGAAAGAATGTGCATATATTATATTCACCTAATATGGAGGGGAGCCAAAAGAAATATTATTATTAAAAATCAAATTTAATTAAAAATCAAATTTAATTAAAAATTAATTTGTAAAAAAGAAATATTATTATTATTAAAATATTATTCACCTAATATAGAGAGGAGCCATCTAATACAGAGAGGAGCCAAAAGAGAAACTAATAATAATAATAACAATAATGATTACAACAATCCAAGCAAATATAATACAGTTAATCCTGCACAATGGTCCAGCAGAACATTATGACTGGAAATGTTAGACCAGATGAAATGAAACTGTGCAAATCTACCCATCAACTTTAACTGAAAACATGGTCTAAAGCAGTGATTCTCAACCTTTTTGAAGCTGCCACCCCCCTAAGGAGCGGAAAATTTTTTAACGCCACCCTTTGTGAAAATCCTGTAATTTAGGGTATGGTGAGTGGGGGGGAGTTACTGAATTATAAAAGGCAAAAATTTTAACTAATTTTTTTCAGTAGACTTACACACCAAATTTGTTCGATTTAACTCGATACTTTTGCCCTGGAAGGTAATTGCATTCCTTTTATTAAAATTAAAATGACTAATGCAAAAAAAATGAAGCGAACGAAAAGCAACTCAAGAAACATGGGTCAAATCAAACATTCATATTGAAAGAACGCTCAACGCACGCACTGCGATTAATTGTGCAGGAAGACAGCTGACGTACGCGCTGCGATTAATCACGCGGGAAAACAGCTGACGCATGCGCTGTGCTGGTTGGGATCGGAGAAGAATCGTAGTGTCGAGTTCTTCAAGGTCAGCCTACCTAGAATACAAATTCGTCTCACCATTCTTAGAAGTGCGTGAGGGCAACCGTCGCGTAAGTTCGTTTTATTGCTGGTACAAATGGTGTAAACCAGATAATCGATTTAATAAATTTTTTTGGGAGTTTTAAAATTAAGTTCGAATGCCAAAACATGCTCATCGCCCCTCTACCGCCCAAAACATCCCCACCGCCCCCCTACCGCCCAAAACAAGTTCACCCCCCCTCAGCATCCTCCCACCGCCCCCGCTGAGAACCAATGGTCTAAAGCATTCCGATGAAAAGCAGGTTTTCACAAATCTACTGCATTTCCTGTCACACTATCAAACTAAATTTCCTCCCCCCCCCAAAAAAGATTGTGGATAACACACTGGCATATAGAATTGAGGGGTTACCTTGTGAACTTATTTCTGTCGATCTTACACTTTTTTCAATCCAATTACTTTCACACTATCAAAACAGATGAGAGAGAAAGGAATATCAGCAATAGACAATTTCTAAAAGTCAGAATGTGTAGTTAACCAACCATTTGTTTTGAAAATGTTATGCATACAATCCTGTTGTGCTACAATGAACTATTTATAATTTGCATTCCTAGCAACAGCAATGTCATTATACTATATAGTACTACCTGAGCTTCTGAGCTTCTTTTAAGATTTTGATCATATTTGGATTTACTAAACATATTCCCAGAAATAGAAATGGCACATACCCAGGACTTATAAGCTGAGATTATCTAAATATGCTACTGGTCCTTTTGAACTTAATCATGGAGAATTTCACAAGTCTGCACAAATATTATGTGAAAACTATATATTATTCCTTGATTTCCATCATACTGAATTACTACCAGTAATTGGTCGTTTGCATTAAATTTACTCCTTTTCTCATAATAGGAAATATTTTGACATGATTATATCACTATCTTCTTTTATAGAAGCCAGTAATAATCATGTGTATTTGACTAGCTGATGATACCAAGGACAACATTTCTGGAAAATATAATTGCTTTCCCAGTGAATAACATCTGAACTTGGATAACACCTTATGTTGTTCTCCGTAGCAATAAGATAAAATGACTGTTGCAATCTGATGCACAGATACCTTGAATTGTCCTCTTGAACTCAGTGGAATTAACTTCTGAATAGTCATGAAAGATGAGAGCTATTTGCCCTGCTAAGGTTGTGCTGGCCAGCTTGGGAAACGAATGGGGAAACTTTTATTCTCATTATTGCACTACAATTCTGGATGATGTAGTTAATGTTGCAGCATTTCAGAAAATAAAAGGGCTTTTCATCCAGTAGTTTTAGGCCATGAATACTGCCCTTAATTCGAGTCCAACTCTAATAGACCCCAGTAGTGTGGGATTAATACCACAGAACATTCTGTACGTCATCATGGAAGACCAGTCTTCTGTTGTTCAGAAATACCTCCAACCCATTCATCTAGTGACTTTATGTACTTGGAATACTCTCCTAGTGACAAATTTTCTCCTGGTGCATTAAGCAATTTGTCTGAGTAAATATTGTGTAAACAAGAAAAGATCAGCCATCTCCATGAGTGATAGCTATATCCTGAAATAGGTAAAGGGGCCTGTTAAATTGGCAAACAATTAAAAGATAGGGTTCTCTTGCTTTGGAGTAGACCAGATATTTGAAGCAAAGCCATTTTGTGTTGATTTAGTCTGCAGGTGGGAACAGACATGACGAACTGTTCTTTTATATCCCTCTCCCCCCACCCCCAGAAAAAAACACTCTACAAGCAGAAATACCCCATCAGGGGAAAAAAGACAAATTAGCCTGTTCCATGGTGGAATATTGCTCCCGGTTACAAGTGTCCACCTACATTCTGGGAAGAAATTACTCAGACCAGCCTTTACCAACATGGTGCCAACCAGATATCTTACCTCTATAATTCCCTGAATCCCCATCGTGTAGGGCTGCTAGCTGTACAGATTGATAATTGTGGAATTTGTCATCCTAACAGAAGTGGATATCCTCCATCTCAACAATAAGAGAAAAGTCAACATTTACACATTTCATTAATCCATTTCTCAGACTTTTCATCTACCACCACCTATCCAAGCTCTGCAACATTATCAGGAAACTTGGTGGTCACCGCTTCTAAAGTAAGAAGTGAAGGATGGATGGATGAAGGGATGGAGGTATGAGTTTGGTAAATTTGGTCTTCAGAATCTCCAGGGTATTCTAGCATGCAAGATTTTTGTTTTCTTTTGCCAGTCTAACTCTTTCTCTTATTAAATATGTTGTTTTATTATACATTTGTTAGCCACACACATTCATGTTTATTATTAAAACCATTGTTTTAGAGTTTACTCATTAGACTTATTTTTGTTTCATTGTACTACATGTCCTCCCTCTCTTTTTACTTGGTTGGTTTGGAGCAGTCCATGATCAGCACAGCAGGGATTTTAGCAACTGCTATTTTTCTAAAATGTTCTAAAAATATTATTCTGGTTTGGGTAAGGAATTCTTTTGCTCTATTTAGATCTCCACTTTCACAGCAGCAATCCAGGTTGGTTAACAATAGTACTAAGCAACCAATAACATAACAATAAAAAACCAATAAATATAATTAAAACCAATACCAACAGAGCAAGTAGCACCGTAGATGTCTCCCAATGAACCCTAGCAATTCTTGAATGTCTATTAAATCAGATAAATATTACTCCTCTGCTGAAATGTAAGACATCAAACACATTTGTAGTATTCCCACATTTGGAATGTTAGCACAAATGAAACCTTTTGATGTACTTCCCTATCTCCCTACTAGTGGGACTGGAAAGATCTACATTCTACATACAGAAAATATGGGTCCCCATAGCAGCCACAATTTTCTTGAAGTAATGATGTTCTTCCATGGATACTGAAAGTTAGAAAATGTTGTCTTATGTTAGCATTATATTAGCAATGACTAGGTTACTAATTATATTATGTTCCTCATAAAACAAAATAGATAAGTAAGATTAATACAGTTGTACTGCTATTGTGCACAGAATTGTTATACACCAAGTTAAGGCACAGTTTTGTTTAGCTGATATTACTCCCCTGTAAAGAACACTCAGAAAAAGATACTGAACAGCCCAACACAAGATTGATACTTAGGTTTAGTACAATTCAATTTTATTCATATTCTCTATTGATACAAAGATACAGTCTCTCATATAGTACAGGAGGCCTTCATCCAGAGAATGGTAGATTTCTTCACAGGTCAGAACTTTGGTGGTGCATATATAACCTTAAAACATTTTTTCCTTCTGTGGATCAGCTTCACTCTTTTGGGTCTAGTCAAGTTGCTGCTCATACAAATGGCCTTTAGAAGTTCAAAAATGCTATAATTTATACCCCAAAAGCCATTCTCAGTGTTTTTCCTTGGTTGCCTAGAACCTTCCTATCAGCTTTGCTTTCTAGTTTTTTAGCTGACCCCATTTCTCCACACAGTTCCTTGACTTGTAAAATTATGACCTCATCCTTGTCCATTCTCCTGCAAATCTCTCTGTCACTTTTTTCATGCTCTAAATAAATACTGATTTAACCTAGGCTAGAAATAACCAATATATGTATAATCAATAAACATGTTATAGTAATAATAGTCATTGGGCACATTATGCAAAAACCCAGCTCTCTAGAGAAAGGCTGAAATGCTGAGAAAGGTGAAAAGAAAGAGAAGAATAGGATGCCCAGCAGCAAGGTAGATGGACTCAATTACAGTGGTGATGGGTGCACCATTGGAAGATCTGAAGGACCAGACTGGGGATAGATCCTCCTGGAGAAAATCTGTCAGGTGGTTGCTAAGAGTTGACACCAACTTAATGGCACATAATCAACCAATCAATAAAAGTCAATGAATATTTGCAATAACAGGAATTAGAATAAACCGACTACCAGCATACAGCACTACATAGGTAGTGTACAGATGATTCACCACAGTAAGAATGGAGTTTTACTTTTTTCAAAGTGAAAATTTAGCAAGTCAGAAGAGTACTAGCTAAACTACACAATAATATGTTCTATGAGAGAAACAACCTGGCAATGGAGATACCCACAGAGAGACACACACACATCCTTTTTCATCTAAAAACTTGCCAATTATACTGTTTTGTGTGCAGGGCATGCCATACAAGTTCATTTCATGAAAGTAAAACTAGGCTACTAATTATATTATGTTCTTGAATTTGTCCAACCAACTGCTAGAGAACATTTTTTTGTCCTGACTAAAACTTACTGGAGGTCATGCATGCAGATTTTAATTTATATAGATGAATACTTTCTATACTGATTTATTTAGTACATGTTAAAAAACAGATTTTAAAAAAAGTATATTTGTTCATTTCATTTATTTCTCAAAATTTTAGTGATATAAATGATCCCATATAACAGAAATGTACTAAAAATATTATGATCATCATAATGCATTTTTTGAACTGGCTATACTTGTTTCATAAACTTACATCCACTGGAATCTACATGAGTTGCTTATTTAACAATAGTCTTCCATCCTTCTCTATTCCTCTGAGAAGTTGAATTTTTAAAATTTGAATAAAGCTTTTACATTATTTTATTTTATTTAACTTGGAATACTGCCAACTCCTGAAGTCTCTTGGTGATTAACACTGAATTAAAAACAGCATTGGCCTTTAGTCATTCAATCTGGAGTGTGTAGCTGTATTACTACCCCATGTGGGAAGATGTAAAATCAGTCAAATTGCTAGAAAACAAGAATGTAATAAAATACTTTTATGATCCGCAAGATATTACTGTCTCCAGTGATCTGACAATAGACATGTCACAAAACTGGAAAGCACCATTTGGGTCATTATGACCTGAAGGTATTAATCTGTTTTCCTGAAGTCCAAGTCCATTTGAATAAAATGCTTTATTTTCCTTTAATATCAAGAATTTCAGTATTACATGGTCACTTCCCCACAGTCTCCACTGCTTCCACATGTCTAGCCAGTCTTTTCTACTAATTACTACCAAATCAAAAAACATTGACCACATTTCTCATCCACCTGAAGGAGAAAGGTGTCAGCCAGAGAGGTCAGAAAATTCCCAGAACTACCATGCTTATGAGAGGTTGTCTCCCAACAGAATAAGTGAAATCCACCATCACATTTGAAACATATACAAATTTTTGGGAAACAGCATCCACATGTTCTCCTTGGTTAGATGATCTATCAAACTATCTCCTTTAAGGTGTGCATGCATATTACTCATCAAAACTGTGTACACAATAAAAAGTTGTGTGCATAGAAAATTAAGTTCTCCCAAAATAATAATAATAGTAGTAATAATAATAATAATAACAATAGAACTGGAAGAACTGCTAAGGTCTACCCAGGGCAAAGAAATTGAAGCCTTGCCAGAAGTAGCTCAGACAGGAGAGCCTTCTCCTCAGAAAGATCAAAGCCCTCTAACTGAAAAACAAGAGGAACTGAAACAAAGAATAGTTGAGCATCTAGAACAGTACAAAAACAACCTAATAAGGTTGCCTACATTGAAGCTTGTTACAAAGAAAATGCTAGCACAAGTATTAAACGATGCCAATACTGCAATATCAAATATAAGCACCAGCTCACTGCAAGAAATAAACCAACTGATGTACAGCATGGCTGCACTTATAACTGAATACCTTGGATGCAAAATCAACAAACAAACAAAAAAGCCAAATAGTGCACCACCAAAATGGAAGATCAGGATAAAAAATAAGATCAGCATGCTAAGATCAGATGCAAGCAAGCTAGAACAGATGAAAGAAAAGAAGCTGAAGAACAAGAAGACCAAAGAATACCTGATCAAGAAATATCACCTAGAAACAAGGAAGATCAAGGAAGCACTGGAAATAATAAAGTAGCAAATAACAGCTATAGCCAAAAAGATCAGCAGATACGAAGCTCAAATTGCACACTACGGGCAGAATCTTCAGTTTCAGTCAAATCAGAACTGTTTCTACCAATCCATCAATGGAGAGACTGCAATGAACCAGTTAACACCTGACAAAGAAGAAACAGTGCACTTCTGGGTGCAGCTATGGGACAACTCAAAGAAACACAACAAGAATGCAGTTTGGATAAAGGAGGTAGATAAGAAAAAAAGAAGAAGCTGAAATGAAAGAACATTGTAATAACAGCAGAAATGGTGAAGAAAAGGGCAAGGAAGATCAAGAATTGGTCAGCTCCAGGTGAAGATGAACTGCATGGTTTTTGGTTGAAACATCTGACTGGTCTGCACTCACTCATTGCCATGCAGTTTAACAACATACTGCAAGGAGGTGAAATTGAAGATTGGTTAACATCTGGCAAAACCTACCTGATAAGGAAAGATCCAGCAAAAGGGGCAGCACCAGGAAACTACAGGCCAATTACCTGCTTACCAACAACTTTCAAATTGCTAACTGGTGTGGTAGCTGATGCAGTCCAACAGCATCTAGCTGAAAACAAGCTTTTTCCATCTGAGCAGAAAGGAAACTGACCAAACAGCAGAGGGACAAAAGATCAGCTCCTAATTGACAAGTGTCGGGCAGAGTGATAATCACAAACACTCCTGTCTGTGCAGAGCGCAGCAAAAACCCCAGGAAAATATTAGCCATGACAGCAAACACAATGCAATGTCCATTTCTTGTTTCCCAAAGAAATCCAGTCAGAAAATATATACTAACTGGTGTTTATTGATAAAAATGCAAAATTCCATAAAATGCAAATATCATACAAAATATAAAGAAAAACATCTTCTCATTTAATGTAGCATCCAAGACTTATTAGCAACACAAGCTTAACAAAATCTCTAGCTACAAACTCTTAGAGAAGAGGTACACTACTTGGTACTTTGTTACAACTACGTAGCCCATAAAACTACATAGTGGCTAACACTAAAACAACTAACAACTACTCAGAGAGACTGAACATTTTCCTCTCCTTGTATTATAGCTCTATGCCACCCCCACTGGGTAACTAGCATACACACGCCAAAAGGTGGCAGTAAATAGCACAATACACAACACACAATAACAGGTGTTTTTCACATGATCTCTGTAGTCAAAATATTATTTGTTATTGTTGTAAAGATAACGGGATGAATCCTTTCCCATGAGAATGAAAATCCTGACAACAAGATGATTTTGGAAAACTGCAAAAGAAGGAAAACCAACTTGAATGTTGCTTAGACTGATTACAAGAAGGCATTTGACTCGCTGCCACATGACTGGATAATCAAGTGCATAGAAATAACAGGAGTCAGTAGAAACATCAGAAGCTTTGTGCAAAGATCAATCGCAGTATGGAAGACACAGTTGCTGATCAATAGCAATAGACTGGGAGAGGTTAACATCAAGAAAGGAATCTTTCAAGGAGACTCACTATCACCGCTACTGTTTGTCATTGCATTGATTCCTCTGTCAACAATACTGAACAAGTCAGGCCATGGCTATCAAACATCAAAAACATCCACCAGGTTATCCCACCTCCTTTACATGGGCAGTCTGAAGCTGTATGGAAAAACACCATGTGAAATGGAATCGCTGCTCAACACTGAACAGTTATATAGCCAAGATATTGCAATGGAGTTTGGGCTGGACAAATGTGCCACCCTTAAATCAACAGGGGAAAAATAGTGAAAACTGAAGGAATCAAGATGCCCAACGGAAATAACTTCAAGAGTCTGGATCAAGAAGATCACTTCAAATATCTGGGCATCCTTCAGGTTGACGGCATCAAGCACATAGAAGTCAAGAAGAAGTTAGTAGTGAATACATCAGAAGAGTGAAGAAGATCTTAAAGTCCAAACTCAGTGGCAGAAATACCATCAAGGTGATTAACACCTGGGCAATTCCAGTCATTAGATATCCATCTAACTCAAGCTGAACTAAAAGCACTGGATAGGAATTCCAGAAAAATAATTACAATGAATCATGCCCTTGATCCATATAGCTACACTAACAGACTCTACTTACCAAGGAGCATAGCTGGCCGTGGAATGATGCAAGTACACCAGACAGTTGAAGAAGAAAAAAGGGCATTGGAAGAATATCTGAAGGACAGTGAAGAAGATGCTAGTACACCATGAAGGCTTACTGAATACCAAAGAAACCAAACTATAAGAAAGACCAAATGAAGAATAGAAAAGAGACATGGCAAGGAAAAGTATTACATGGCTAGTACACACATACACACAAAACTAGCAGGCAAAGCAGACCTGGCAATGGCTAACAGCAGGAAAGTTGAAGAAAGAGACAGAGGAGCTGATTCTGGCTGCACAAGACCAAGCCTTAAGAACAAATGCCTACAAAGCCAGAATCGAGAAGACAGCAACAGACAGCAAATGCTGCCTCTGCACAGCAGCTGAAGAAACAGTGGACCACCTAGTTAGCTCCTGCTGCAAGAAGATCACACAGACTGAGTACAAACAACGGCATGACAAAGTAGCAACAATGCCGCATTGGAATATCTGCAAGAAATACAGTGGTACCTCTACTTACGAACTTAATCCATTCTGTGACTCTGATCGCAAGTCGAGTTGGTCGCAAGTCGAAGTAAATTTTCCCATAAGGTTCAATGTAATTACCGTTAATCCGTTCCGGCATCCGCGGACCACGCAACAGGGCAGAAAAATGGCCGCGGACCACGTGGAACGGGCGGAAAAATGGCCGCGGACCATGTGGAATGGGCAGAAAATGGCCGCGGATCCGGTTCGTAAGTCGAGGTGAGTTCGTAAGTAGAGGTAAATTTTTGGGGCCGGAGCTGATCGTATCTCGAAAAATTCGTAAGTAGGGGCGTTCGTAAGTAGAGGTACCACTGTACCATTTGCCTGCAAGCAAGAACTGCTGGGATCACAAAACAGACAAAGCAATAGAAAATGAAGAAGCTAAAGTGCTCTGGGACTTTAGAATTCAAACAGACAAGCATCTGCTACACAACACCCCAGACTTAACAACTGTTGATAAGAAAGACAAAAAAGTCTGGATAATGGAAATTGCAAAACCTGGAGACAGTGGAATGGAAGAGAAAGAAGTGGAGAAAATCACAAAATATAAAGACCTGCAGATAGAAATAGAACAGCTATGGCAAAAAGAAAAAAAAAAAAAGCTAAGATAGTACCAAAAGTAATAGTTCCCTTAGGCGCGATCCCATAACATCTGGAGCACAACTTGAACACTATCAGTATTGTCAAAATCACCATCAGTCAATTGCAAAAGGCAGCTTTACTTGGAACAGCTTATATCCTGCAACAATGCCTTTAACACCATCAAACAACAACATCTGCCTATCCCGGGTCCTTGGGAAGGACTTGATAGGTGGATAAAATGCCAAATCCAGTCTAAACATCTGGCTGACTGTGCAATCAACAACAACAAAAACAACAATGCTAGAAACCAGGAGACTCTGAGTTCTAATTCCACCTTAGTGTAATGGTATCTGGGAATGACCTTCGGAGACAAGAGGAAGACCTGCAGACTAGACAATCATCATGCAAAAGGCATCTCAGCCCACAGAAACAAAAGGGATGTGGGAAGCATCTCAGGAGGGACCCCCCCTTTTTTTTCCTGGAAAGTAAAAGGGGGAGAGGTGCCTTCAGACTTGCAAGATTCTGTTCGTGCAAACCTTACAATAATGGTAGTGTTAGTACACCTGGTTTGTGCTTCTTGCCTGGACTGCCCTAAATTGCTGACCTCTAGGCACAGCCAATTGATTTCTCTCAGCCCTAGAAAAAAGGAACTGGCAAGCTACTTCTGAAAAATGCTGCCAAGAAACATGCAAGGGGCAGTCGCCTTGCAGGCAAGATGACTTGAAGACCCTAAGAAATAGGTAAGTGTTTCACATGTGTTTGCAATTTATTCATATATTTGTACTGTGGTGCACACATTTGTACTTGGTTTGGGGAAAGCAGCACATTTTTTTTTTCTGCACTCAGCACGTCAGCAACTAGAGGGAACATTACTATCAGGATAAAACAATGGTGCTGCTTTTATTCTTTCTTTCTCTTACTAATACCAAGTAGTTCTCAGTGTGGTCCTGGTTATCTTCCTCAGATGTCTGCACAGATTGAATATTATTAACATATTATGCAACTTCTTCATGCCTTCTGTGACTTGCATTCCTCAGTGCAGTGTACTTCTCCTGTCTTTTTCTTTTGAGTAAGTTGTATTCTACAGCTGCAATTTTCCATTCATGAGAATCACCCCATCAAATCTCAGTTATATCTTTTAAATCATTATCTTCCTGTAATAAGCCTTCAAGCTTATGGTGCTTTATTTCTCATAAAGTGGTGATTAGTATATAGACAATGAAGACTATGAACATTATGAGTTAATGCTGTTCCTGAACTTGCATTGAACAGTTTAATAGTTTTTTTTATTTAGTTATTTCTGCAGTGCTGAAGTTTGCATCGGATGTTCTTAATTCTGGCTTTGTCTCTCCAAGTCTCAGATTATTCAGCTTAAAATCTTTTTAATCACTTTTTGTAGGCTTCAGCCAGACACTTTCTTTTCAGTCTTTAGGAGGTACAATACATCTAACGTCAGCAGTCCATCATCCAGGAATGGAGGCCATAATTCAAGAAACCAAATCTCTCCTGTCAGCATTATTTCTATAATCAGTCATTCCCCATGCAGAATTCTTCATTTCCTTTCCAGTTCTCTTCCATGGACCAGAAGGATGGATGAGAAGACGACCTCAACTTCCTTTAGGCTCTTCAGGCTCTGTCCTAGAGCTCTGAAATCCAGAAGGATATAGATCACTATTAGCAGTATAATTGATTTCTAATGTGAATTGGCAGGAAGGAATACCCATCACTGGGCTTGGCAGCTGTTTCATCATGTCCCCAGTCTATGCTTCTGGGAATCAGCCCATTTCATGAGCAAAGAGATTTAGCTCAACGTATTAGCTTCTGTTCCTCACAATTGCCTTCTTTGTCCTCTTGCAGATTACAGTTGAATCCCTTCTGTATCCCTTAGTCACAGTCAGTAACCTCATATTTCAGTTACCAATAATACAGTCAGCAAAATGCAGAAAAAACAGTATACAGTAGCTGCTGTTGTGTAAGAAGAAACTAAGATTTATGTTGGCTTCTGATATGGTTTAAGCTTGGGTATTAACAAAAACCATCCTAGCCAATTTCAGATCAGAGAGGATGCCTGAAAGGACAGCTTCTTCTCCCATCAAAATCTCCTTGGTTATTATGATTATTGTCAAAGGCCATCCTGGTTATGCCACATCTTGTTGATGGTAATTTGACACCAAGCAAGAAACAAGTCCTATGTGTTGTGGTTCTCATTTCTTGCAATATACTCCCCATAGAAAGAAAACAGAGACCAAATTTGTTATAGCTTAGGTTCACGTTGGAATGTTTATATCATCTTGGCTTACGATATTTGTTGGGATTTTAATCAGTTTATATCTAAGGCTGGGAACAGCAACAAACTATTTATTTCATACCTTATGAACCACCTACCTTATGCATGATAATCCTAGGCGACTCACAGCAACATTCCATAAAAACAGAATTAACATAAACACACAAAACTCCACAAAAAGCATCATATATCCCACCCCAGTGTCACAACATCTCATTGACTATGCATTTGTTGGGCTCACTTCCACTCTGACTCAATGCCTGGGTGAAGAGCCAGATCTTCACAGCCCTTTGGGGTGTGGGACCCTCTGAATCTTGGGGGGAAGAGGCTGTTCCAAAGGGCCAGGACATCCACAGAGAAGGTGCACCTCCAAGGTCCCATGAGATGGCAACATTTAAGGAAAGGGATATGAAGTATGCTTGCCTTATCTGATTTGGTGGGACAAGCAGATAACCTCAGGAAGATCTGGTCCCACAAATGACCTGGCCCCATGCCATCTAGGCTTTAAAGGTGATAACCACCATATTTATGAGCTATCAAAACCAAGAAGAAAGTGTCAATCATTTAAAAACAAAGCTGAAGCTGGGAAACCAAAGCCCAGTTCAGAGGAGGAGAATGTGAATTCATTATGCAGAAGGAATGAGTGTAATGGTCTGCAGCTGAGGGGGGAGCAAGTGATGCAATATACATGGCAATGCAAGTATGAAAGGGCAAAGACTGCATTCTGACATCACATTTTGGCATAATCGAGGTTAGAAGTAAGGACCCATGGATGTTCCAAAAATAATCCAATGTTACACTTATCTATTTATACAAAGGCAGCATCATATCAGCATGACGTACATCTGAATGAAAAACTACCATTGCAGGTATCACCGAGAGGTTGTAAGGTGCAGGTTTAAATGCTACAATCTGAGCATCTCCCTGGAGGCCCAGAGATTGCTAATTCCCTAAAAGTGTGGAGGAGCTCCTCATGCTGAAAGACCCCTATTTCAGCACTCACTGTGTCTTGCTTCTTCTACCTTCATTTGCTAACATTCTCTAGGGCTCAGAGAGGACAAGAACATACAAGTTTGCAGCTAGCCCCCATGATGGAAAAATGACAATACCATGTTCATGATATAACTTGCTTCGCCTCCCCCATGGACTCCTGTAGTTAGGAAGAGACTGGTGATTCATCCTTGTCTATTGCTTCTTTTTGGTCACACTCTTGGTCCCTGTTTGTCTGAGGTGGCTGCTTTGGGCCCAGATCCTGCAGTTGCCTCACCACCTCCCCATCTGAGCACTCTTCCAAGGTGAACATAATGTACGATTATCTTATATAGTTAGGGGTTAATTTGTTTAATATACTTATCCAACCGTTCATCTTTAAAAGTTTTGTTTTACTACTGTATATTAGCTATGTGTACAAGACAGGTGCTATAGAAATATTGACAAAGACAAACCAAGGTTAAGCAAGCCCAGTCACTAAAACAGTGGTTTTTAGGGGTCCCCCTTAAATTTCTGGAGGGCCAGAGTGGATAAGGCAATGATGCAAAATGGTCATGGCTGTATCAGGGGAGGCTGAAGGGGAAAATTCCCCATGACCCAATTTACAAGTGGAGATCACCCTATCTACTTGAGCCAAGTTTATCTGAACACTGCTGGGGACAAAATGCAAGGTTCTGCCCACATAGAGAGGGTACAAACATGATGTCAAATGCCAATCATCTTATTTTTTATAACGGGTTAGAATTTCTGGTGATAGTGAGAATCGCAGTTCATAAAGTGGAGGTTGGCACAAGTCAGCTTTTATTGCTGCTGCTGTTATTAATATATATCCTCCACGGGCTTCCTTACTAGGGCTTGAAGGAGGAACTAGAGAGGATGTGGAAAGTAAAGGCTAAAGTGGTCCCAGTGGTGGTAGGAGCACTCAGAGCTGTGACACCTAAGCTGGGAGAGGGGCTCCAACAGATCCCAGGTTTAACTTTGGAGCTCTCTGTCCAGAAGAGTGCAGTGCTAGGAACAGCTAAGACACTACCCAGAACCCTCCAACTCCCAGGCCTCTGGCATAGGACCCAAGATTGAGGAAGACACATGCCACCCATAGGGATGAGGAGGGATTTATATATATATCTATATCTGAAGGCGGTGAACATACTGAATACTTCTGCCTCCTATTTTCCTCACAACAACCCTGTGAGGTGGGTTGGATTGAGAGAGAGTGACTGGCCGAAAGTCACCCAGCTGGCTTTTATACTGAAGGGAGAGCTAGAATTCACAGTCTCCTGGCTTCTAGGCCAGCACTTTAACCACTAGTTAGTTACTGCCTAGTTCCCATTTAAGAATACAAGTGCTGATTTAAGATAACTCATAAGTCAGCATCTGCAAATGCCTAAACAAGCAATTAAGGAGATTTGAGTTCAGGGGCCTTGGCAATTTGAAGGTCTTGGTTCAAGAATTTGTTTTACTCCTTCAGGACTTGGGAAAACAATCCAACTTATATGGTGTTTTCTAGCTTAAAATAGTGGAAAATCAAGTTTCTAATATTTGGCAACTGTGCTAACAATGTACAGTAATGTGAGCACAGAAATTATTAGGAGCTGTATAAAAAGAACTTGAACAAGGTGCAACCGACAACTTCAGAGCACTCATTTCTGTCCAAAAGTTTGTGGACACTTCTGTCCACACTATTAATTCAGTTCTGCGTATACCAGCATGTCTACACAGTTCTGTCTGAAAAGGCAAGTATTTTCATATCCATATTTTCAGTAACAAATAATAACACACAGAATTGATTTGTTTGTGTAATGATCTAAAGTTATCGAGGGCTGAATTCTACATTTCTTCCTGAGAAGCTGCTTTACCTTTATTTCCCATGTACTATAAGGGCTTAATAGTCACAGTCTTAACAGCATTTCCAGTTTACAAAACTGTTTAATAATTTAAATAAATGGCTCCAAGCACATAAACCTAGATCTGTATGAAAAAGAAAAGCTTGTAAGGTTGATTTCTTCATGTCTTATTTGATCTCATCATCACTTGGACATTTCCACAAATGGTTCACATCTGTAACAGTAATAACGTTCTTTTGTGATGTTCTCCAAAATAAATGATGTGGTTGGCAAGCCAAATACATTGATTTGTTTACAGCAGGATGCCTACTTTTATCATACAAAACAGAGGAGAAAGATTTTTATTATACACACACATGTGCACACACGCATACATACATACAGAAATACATACATACTATTTATATATGAGATGAAACATCCACATTAATCTGGATTAGCCACTACCTTGCCTTCTTGAATTCATACTTCATCTTGATAAGGCACTTCATACTGTGGAAGTCAAATGATTTGCTTCATGAGGTCCTTTGTACCACCTTGTAGGAGGACAGCCATGTTAATCTATGGCGGCCAAAAAAATTGTATATTCCCAATATCCAGAAGAGGGCTCTGCACATGGGCTGAAGTACCTTTCAGTCAACTACTGGAAGAGGTGAAAGAGTAATGAAACTGCCGACTGAGGCCTCAAAGTGATGCCAAATCAGGGGTCAGATAGCACCTTTTCTGACTAACAAATTTTATTAAAAAGCCTAAGCTTTTATGAGCTGGAGCTCACTTCTTCAGGGCAAGTTATGTTTTAAATAAAATTTGTTAGTCAGAAAAGGTGCTACCAGACTTTTGATTTTTGCCACCATAGACTAACAAAGTGTTTCTCTGAAAATCTTTACAAGAAGTCCCAACTTGAGCCAGGTGGAGTGGAAATCCAAAAAACTCACCAAAAAACCCCTAGCACAAATACACACCAATATCATTTTTCTAACCAAATGCAAACAACATGACATCATTCCTAAAGGACTGCAAGTGAAGAAGCCTCTACAAACTGCACAGACCACTGCCAAAGATGATGCTTTATTCCAGTGTTTTTCAAACTTGGCAACTTTAAGATGTGTGGACTTCAATTCCCAGAATTCCCCAGCCAGCATGCTGGCTGGGGAATTCTGGGAGTTGAAGTCCACACATCTTAAAGTTGCCAAGTTTGAAAAACACTGCTCTATTCTCTCCAAGAAACTCCTAAATGAACTAATCATCATCCTTTACAAGGCATCTGTGAAGTGAGCTATTATTGCTCACTTATGCCTTTTAATAAAATGTGTTGGTCAGAAAAGGTGCTACCAGACCCCTGATTTGGTGCCACCTCAATCAGCAGTTTCATTACTCTGTGCACAGTCTGAGCATGTGAAGCATACTCTTCCAGCTCTTCCAGTGGGTGACTGAAAGGAATTGCAGCCCATGTGCAGAGCCCTCTTCTGGATATTGGGAATATACCATGAGGACTTAGAGTACAAGCAGATGAAGCAACATTGCTATTTCAGTGTGCTTTTAGAAACAGCTTTCTAGGGGTGCTTTGCATGAATTTTCAAAGCTTTGAACATCTCTTTGCATGTCAAATCTTTCAACACAAGCATAATAGTCCCTTGGGGGTTATCATAACTCTGGGAAAGATAGCAATTATTTGCAACCAAGGAGGGAAGTATTTCAGTGTACAGTATGCATTCTTTCTTTGCAGTTAGGCAGAATCGTGAAGGCATTCATAGGTATGAAAATATGATGGCACATCCTTATGTATGAATTGTCCTACTTATAACTGGAGCTGCAACCTTGTGTATGACCTGGATTTATTTGGGTCAAGCCTTGGACTGCCTTTTTCATGGAGCCATTAAGTACAGATGGAGTGATAACACTCCCATGTCTTAGGAAAGCATCATTTAACTTTAAAATCTTGTCTTTTCTTATTGGAACACGATCAAATGGGTCAGGTTTTACCACTAAGATGGTAAAACAAACTATGAGACCAAAAGGAACATTTTCTTCTTTCTTGATTTAGCTTTCCAATCCAGAATTTTTATGGATTCTCCTTATTAACTTTGCTGGCATATTGTCACAAAATGGGTCACCATGACCAGTAAAAGTATAATAGGGAAGTATAATTTGCAGAGGAAATACAAAATGGGCAAAAAGAGAAAAGTATTGACCAAATAATACAGCTGCCCTACTGCTGAAAGTATCTCAGTTCTTTGATACCTAAAAGCAACATTAATCTCCAAAGATCACCAAATATCACTCATGCGTGCAATATCTGAATTATGTTTATACATTCAGAGAGAAGAACGTGTTAACCTAACTGGAAAGTCTCACTTGTGCTGTCCAGAATATCCTGTGAGATGAGAAGGTGAACTAATACAGAAAGAAAGAGGAATCTTGCAACTTTAAAAGACAAACTCTTAGACAAGAATGAGATGCACAGTCATCTAATTATTTCAGATATAGGAGACAAAACTCCAGTTTTACTCTCCATATAGTTTGGACAGTTGAAGTTACTGCTTGGCATAAATGGAATCTACTTAGAAATAACATTTGGTTCTCTTTTGAATTTCTTCTGACTGGAAGTTATCATTGTTTGTATAACACATCCTCTAGAAAACAAATCAAATGGTTCATTGTTGGATTACAGCTCCCATCATCTCCAGCCAGCATAATCCATCATTAGATGTAATGAAAATTGCCCAACAACATCTGGAAACAATGCTTCATGATCTCAAACAAAATCTTTCCCAACTTCAGTGTCTCATATCCCTTAGTTAGCAATGCCAGGGAAATTAATATGAAATATCAAAACAAAAAAATGGATCTTACCATTGTGCTCTATATGGCCTTCATATAAGATGGTTCATTAGCCAACAATAATCGCCTCCCTGTTTCTCCTCCCATAGAAGGAATCCTCAGAGTCAGCTCATTTATGACCTCATCCAAGAAAGAACTGGAGGAAGGTTGTAGATCCATGTATGAGTAGAACTAGATGTTTGTGAAGCCAATGTTAAGTGTGAGCAAATAGGGCATATGGCAATGTTAAGTTCAGTGGATCTTTTCCCTGAACCGATCAACTTACATATGGAATATGGTTACTGAATAAGTTCAAATGCAGATTTGCTGGTATTGATGCACCCCAAAACATAATCGTAATGGCAAGGGCTGAGCCTGTAGGGTGATAGGTGATGGGTCCCTTCTTTCCTCTCTGTGAAGGGATGCAGATCAGACCTTGGGAATGGGGAAAGAATGATGAGAAGGAATGAGTGAAAAGAGGGAACTCTGAGGAAAGATGATTCAGTCCTGAGAAAGAGGAGAGCGTGAGAAAGAAACTCAAAATAATGCTGCCTTGATTTTTTTAGTATAAGATGGGACAGCGAGAAAGTTGGACAGGCTTTCAAGATTCTGTTAATCTACCCTACTACAATACAGAGCATTCCTGGAATCCCTACGGTGTTTCTTTCTTGACCTTGTATACTTCAAAGGGCTGGCACTCTTTTAGAAATCCCTTGGTTTTACACCTTGATCTGCCTTCCTGACTTGGCACACCAGCTTTATTGTACTTTTGCTGTCACCACCTATTTGTGTAGGGGACAACACCCTCCTGCTTAGAACCAGCATGTGGCACAGATAGGCATTTGATAGCCTGCACTGACAAATCCCAGAAATACAAGCATGAAAACTGTGAATGAAAATGCATAGCACTCGCTTCTTTAACTCTGAGGTCAGCTTGAAGCATGTGTTTGAGAAAAAAGCCTCCCCATTCCTTGGGAGTCAGAACAGCCCAGCAAGTCTTAATTGTAAATTTAAAATAAGAAAAATACACAAAAGTGTCCTTTCCACTTAAAGCAGCCTCCTGTGAAAATAACAAAGTTGGATAAAATACTTCCACACAGCTAAAATTACAGGCAGCAGATTAAAGATGGTCCCCCATCAAATGGGACAAAGGAGAAGTAAGATTGCTGAGTAGTCTATGGGATGGTTAACCAGCTTGCTCTTGTTTGGAAGTGCTTGGAGGTAACATGGTTCCAAAATGCATAAAAAGAACAGAACTACACAATTCACTGAACTTCCACAGAAAATATGAAACTAGATAATCAACACCAACATTCAAATCTCAGAGACACAAAAGCATTTAATTAGCAACACATAATAAAATAAAGCATAAAATCTTGATGGAAATATCTTAGTTACCTATATCTACCCCAAAAAGAAGTCCTTTTCCTGATTCAATATAACGTTGAGTTACTTTCTGGAAAATCCAAGCTAACTTTCTGAAGCTCATTTCTTTCAGTCCCGCTCCAACCCTTTCTTGATTTTCTCCCTCTTCCCATATTGGATTTTTAAACTTACACCTTTGCCTTTAGAGAGGGAAAAAGCTAAGATGCTTCCTTCCTGGCTGTCTTACCTGGGCAAGTCTAGAGTTGTTTACTTCACCTGCCTACCTGTTCCTAGCCATTGTCTGTGTGCTTAGATGAAGATTCCACTTCTTGCAATCAACTGTCAATTGTGAGATGTCTGAATTGATCAAAGTTAATGAATGTGGGGGTGGGGGAGAAGTGCTTGGCCATTTACTACAGTAATTTAGAATGCAATCCAGTGGAAGACTTCAGTCCACCAAAAAGCTCCTTGGGGACAAAAGGTGTCCTCTTTTGGGTGGCCGCATACCTAAACAACAAGCCACATCAAAGAATTAGAAACAAGTTATTGGAACACCTTTGCAAAGAGGAAATGGAAGCAATGAAGAAAATCAAGCTGTAAACTATAACTCTGTTCATTAAAAGAAAGGATAAAAATAACTCCTTTGTTAAATAGCTCCAGTTGGAAGCAGTCTCCATGTAATCTTGCATACATTTTCTGTATTTAATTATCATTTCCTTGTAGTCAAAAATAGACAGAACTCTTATGCCTCAGAAACAGCTCTGAAAACCCAGTCAATAGGCAGACGATTCTTCATGCTATAGTGTCCTTGTAGCATCCTTGAAGGTCAGCAGAATCATAAAAATACACAAAGACTTTATTCTCAGATCCTCAGCAGTAATTACTGATTGCAAGGCCACAAACATTCTTTCATATGAAACATTATTAGAATGATGTGCATGTTTCTCTCTTTTGCTTGCTCTCTTTGGGCACCCAAGTTTATTTACAAGAAAAAGTGTTGGAGCAAACAAAAAATGAGCTCTAGAACAGATTGTCAGCATGGATTTTTGTTTCCTAACTGGTATGACCCTTGCTATACCCTCCATGACCCAATTAAAATATTTACTGGAAATGTTTTTGCAATTGGTTCAAGTCATATTAAGTCTCCTCCAGCTTGGATCTTTGAGGCTTCTATTATGGGTTTTGTCAGGAGTAGGAGGAACAAGATCACAAGACATGAGAGAGGAGCTCCCAAGCCTACAAATCAATATAGTAATATAATAATTCTTAATCATGCTTGTGGTGTCAACCAATAGTTCCTATAGAAGCTAGGAAAAGTTATATGATGAATACTGTATAATATTAGTGAGTCAGCTTGGCAGTTTTATCCCTTAGGTTTAATTATTTCAGAAGCCCCTACCATCACATGTTTTAGCTCAATTGTGAAGTACACAACTAACATATCTCCTCTGCATCCTTAAATCTTAGTCCCATCATAATTCTATGAGTAGAGTTGGCTTGTGCTGCTTCAGTGATGCTAAAACATATTCCTTTGGATAAGAGCACAGTTGTTTTTTTGAATTCGGAAATACACATTTGGAGCAAAAAATGTAAAATAACCATATTACTGTGACTCACATCAAGTGTGATTCCTCTGGATTTTCACAAGCAAACCTCTGCCATCCTGGCTTCAGTGTCATAATTAGCAACTAGAACATAAGCAGGAGAACCACTTTCATTGGAAGCAGGTAGGGAAACCTGATGGTGGATTGCATTTGGAATTGGAACCTCTAGGTTTCTGATCTCTGCTTTTATTTTATCCACCTCAGAAAGGGAAGAGTCTGGAATCTACCACCATTAATTAATTAATTAATTAATTAATTAACTGACTATCAACTGAAAACTATTACTCTTCTACCTATCATACACATTCTCTTTCAGTGTGTTCTTATAAATAAAACATAGACATTGAACATTATCATCTGGAGCTTGTGGTTGTTCTTGTAATGGTAAGAAAAATTGAGAAACATGATAGCAAAAGAAAATCCTAAATATCAAAATTAAATTTTTAAAATGTAACTTGTTACAAAGTTGTTGGACATCCAATTCCCCTGTGCAGTTAAGCTAGACATCCTGATATATGGTATCTAAAGCTCTCTAAATATAAAATCTTACATCCAGGAATGAGGCATAACATTTGAAAAAAATGAATAGTGTTACACACCAGGATCTCTAACTTAAATGTCCCACCATCCCCCAATAATTCCTCTGTTATATCCTAACAGATATAATTTACCACTCCATTTTAGGTGGGCCTTCTGTGTTTTAATAGGAGTGTACAACTCAAGCAAGATTCAATTCAAATTTAAAATTCAGCTGAAAGAATTAACTGGGCTTATAATTGGATTCAGTGAGTCAGGTCAATCTGATCTGGATTTGAGGCTGAAATTATCAAATCCAATTTATTTGGATCTGGATTGATAAAGGTAAGCACAAATATCTAACAGTTCTTCACATCAGTTCAAAGGCACTTGATTTGATTTGATACATTACATCACTTTGGTGATTTGACTCAAGGATTCCATTTGAAGAGATGATTTGATCAAATCACTTTCAGATCAAAGCATCACACAATCCAATTTTTTAAGATCAGTAAAACTCCACTCTTTGGAAATTCCACTAGTCTTGTTGAAGACATTATCTCTTCCATTGAAATCCTCTCACCAGATTCACATCAACATCTGTGTTAACTAAACTGGGCTAACAAACTGAACAGAACTGAAACTGCAGCTTTTTTCCCCATTAAGCAGCTACATGCCAGAAAGAACATCAGATTTGTCATGTTCTGAAAGCCAAGGGGGCTTTGCCAGAAAAAAGTAGGCAGCAATTTATATGGGATGCATCCATCACCCAGAATTTTGGATCAAATTGGCTACAGAACTTTAAAAGTATGGATGCAAGAAATATTTGTTATATCAATAATTCTCTAGTATTCACTTTCAAAATAACACATTTAATAGTCAAGGTACTTCTTTTAAAAATGGTACACATCTATATTGCTTCAAAGTTGTAAACTAAAACTTGACATAGGAGAAATAACAGAAGGAGTTTATTCCATGAATAAACATGGAAGCAGTAACTCAGTGACGGGCAAGGTTTAAGACAGGGTTCCCAAAAGTATTGACCACCAAGTGTTGATGGGACTATCCAAGAGGTTGATAAATGGTGGGAGTCAAAAGGGGGTCAGTAAATGTCTGGGGGTCAATAGGTGTCTGATAAATGATGAAAGATTGACTGGGGTCAATTCAACTTCTGCGAGCTGAAGAAGAGCTCCATACCAGTCCCTAAAGGTGAGGTGGCTAGCAGCGAGACAGTGTTACCCAGAGCTGGATGGTCAGCCACCATATAATAAATGGGGAGTCAATGAACAATCTGAAACTTCACGAAGGGGTCAATGAGGTGAGGAGTTTGGGGACCCCTGGCTTAAGAGGACAAAGGTAAAAACTCAGCCTCCTGCTTTTCTGGAGTACCATGGGAGGCAATGTTGATACAACAGCAAAGAAAGGGGCAGGTTGAATTTATTGTTACCCATTTTTGCATTGAGTGATTAAAAGCAGGAATGGGAATGGGAGACCTATGGAAAGCCAACCACTTTAATATCTTACTTAAAGATGTAAAGGGTGGTCCAAAATTGTGAAGTCAATCTTCAGCACCAAAATGGCAGAATTTTTGTGTATTTTGGGTTGGTTTTGGGAGATTCTGTTTTCCCCCCCTCAGGTTGAAATAAAAGTAATGTAGATGATACCTTTGTCATAACAAAAAAGAAAAAAATGAAGAAAATCAACATCTTTAAAGTAATAAAATTTACAAGGAGAAGAAAACCACACCACACTACCCTTCCTGGATATCCTCATCAGCAGAGGAAATTATGGGAAGTTAGAGACCGATGTTTATTAGAAAACAACTCACACTAACCATGAGTTTTACTACCAAAGCAACAACCCAACTAACCACAAGAGGAGCTGTGTAACAACATTATTCAGAGAAGCACAAACATGCTGCAATAATTCAGAACTCCAAAAAGAGTTCTATACAACACCTTCCAACACAATGAATACCCAAGCAATTTCATCAGAAAGTGCCTAACTACACAACCCACTGCAGCACAGCCATTACAACCTACAAAAAAAGGTAATACTCCTATTTATCAAAAACATACCAAAGACAAACAACAGACTCCTACATCCACTCAGCATCTCTGTAGCATTCAGACCAACAAAATCCCTCCAAAACATCTTAAGCAAATCAAAGACCCAATATCCAAAGAAGAAAAACAGGAGTCATCTACAACATACAATGTAAGGACTGTAAGAGCCACTATGTAGGACAAACAGGTAGAAGGCTGGCAGACTGCATCCACAAACACCAACTGGCAATCAAAAGACATGACAAAAACTCCTTAATCTCAGAACACATGGGCAGACTCAATCACAGCTTCATCTGGGAAACTTAACATTTTAGATCAAGCCAGATTCAAAAATGCTAGGGAATTCCTAGAAGCTTGCATTCAGACAAATCAGGCATCAGTAGACACATAGAGATAAATCCTATTTACCTACCATTCAAAGGACACAATTAAAAGCCTAGAAAGGAAACAAACAGCCTAGAACATACCCCCCCCCCAACAACCAACACCCAGATAAGCAGGAAATAGCACCAGATAAACAGGGAGGAAACAATACTCTAATCAAGGAACCATAAAGGAGGAAGCCATGTCCCCACCAAGACTAACAGGGCAAATCCAGTATATATAAATAGCCAGCAAACCTCACTCTCCCTTGCACTATTATTGTTACCTAGCTGAATAATGAAACATCTGTAAGAAAACAACCAAGCTGAGAGAGCACCAAGAGCACAATCTCTCTACACTGAACTATGTATATTCTCTTCTACTGCAGATATAAAGTAAACACGGGAATGAAACAAACATGCTTGTAAGGATTATAGATGTATGAATCAGAATTTTATTTTCTCCAACAATCCAGTTTTTAAAATCTCAAATTCTTTCCATTCTATCTGTGAAGAAATGGGCAAGCCTCCAAATTTTGACAACAAACTGAATGAAATTTTTATTCATTCTGCCCTGTCCACAATTCAGTAATGTATAACCAACATGAGGAAGTTCTGGCTATTCTTAAAAGTTCTTAAAAGGTTCACTTAAAAAAATGATAGTCAAGAGAGAAAAGTTCCAGTTTCTTCCATAGTCCATTAACAAGAACTAAAGTTCATTATATTCCATTTATAAACATATTTCCTAATTTAACTCTTACCCAAAACCGAATGGGATGAAATTCTCATCCATGTCTAGCTCAGATGTATGTAGTCTAAAACTGTATTCATCTGGAGACAAAGGTTGGCCATGGCTTCTAGACCCAACGGGTAAATACTGTCTTGCCTCAGAATCTAAGCAACACTGAGTCTGGTTAATACTTGGATGGGAAACCAACAAGGAATTCAGGGATTCTAGACTAGACTGGGAAGTCAAAAATATCTCAGAAGATAATAACAAGTCACTTCAGTATTGGTTCTGTCCATGGATGACAAAAGAGTAAAATTTAATCTTCCTACCTAGCTGCCTATACATTCACTAGCAACTTGAGTATGACTTTCATGCTGGAATGAGTGCTGATCCAAGACATTTCACTTCTCATGACAAAAGGTTTTTCCCATTCCATCTCACAGAAGGCTGCCCATGTTACAGCATCTACCACCATACCCTGACAGCAGCAGCTTAGCTTAAGGCAAGCAGAACCAGGTTATAGGATGTGTATAGTTCAATCTTCCGTCCCTTGACAGCTATTTCTGACACGTGCCTCGTATTATGTGAACACTACCCCTTATCTTTGATCTGTTCTAGCCTCCTGAGTCCCTCACAGGAAAAGGATAAAATTAGTTCATCACTGGGAGATTATACTCTGTCCAGAGTTTAGCCATAGACAATATGCCAACTCCCTTGTAAAACTGGCTCCTGGATATGTGTGGAGAGGACTCTGTACACTTAAACTAACATGTAAAGGAAGCTGCCATGAATTTCTTTTAGAACAAAATGGTGAGATCCACCAATGTGGTCTCTATGGCAATGCAGATGGCACCTATGCAGCAAGGCCACTAGTTTCCCTGATAAGTTAAGGAAAGTTGTGCATGAAATCAGCAGTTTCTTTTTCCTGGAAAGTATTTTGTCCTTTATGTAAGCTGCTGTAAGTGTGATCTTGGCTCCCTACTTTTGTTACATTTTAATGTGCTTTGTTGTTGTGTTTTTATTGTATTTTATGACATTGTGATTTTAAACTGTGGTAAATTAGCCTAAATAATGCATGGGCACAACAAGGGTGGGATAGAAAACCCCATAAAAAAGAAATAAAATAAACAAATGATTTAGAATGGTCAGGTACATATATCTTAAATTTATCATTGTGTGTAGCTATATAAAATGCTTATGGCAAGCTTACTTGTCTTAAAATACTTCACTATTAGCAGAGTATTAGTTTGTGGGGTTTAAGTGCCAAATATCTAAAATTATCCAGTGTAAAAAAAAGCTTAGAATATATCTTCGTACTTGTATAACATTTAAGTTTTGTTAGTTTTTAAAATATGCTGCTTTTGTTTTTAAAATATTGATTATTTATTTATTTATTTTAAAAATGATATCGCTGCCTATCTTAAATATGTAATTCTGGGCAATGAATGAAAAACAAACCAAAAAAATCCCATACAAAAGCAATATTAAAAAAGAAACCCTAACCAATTAAAATAATCCAATGCAAGAAAGCTCAGAGGCACTACATAACAATTCCATAAAAGCAAGCACAAATCTATTGGGCTCCCCCAAGATCGTGGCCTTAATGCTTGGAGAAAAAGCCAGGTTTTAACAGCCTTCTGGAAGGCCAAGAGGGTCAACCATAACATCTGCACAGTCCTTGGACATTGTTTCTGAAGTGTTCTAAACATTAGGAATGATATAAATCAGCACAAAAATACCTTGGAACTACCTAGAATTGTTCCCACAATCAGGAAACTCAAATGATGCCCACAGGACTGGGGTCCAATGAAAGCTATTAAGAGACTGGTATGATGCAAAAGCATATTTGGGACTGTCAAATCCATACCTGGAATATAAAGGTCTATAAAAATATTTTGGAAACATAAGTTGGTAAATTCTCCACCCATTCTAAAAACAATCTCATCAAGGAGGAACAAATAATCAAGTGCCATAACCAAAGAATTTTGTCTATTATTTGAGGGAAAATGAGAGGATTGGCCTGGCTGGAGCCTTGAATGGAGTTGTTGTAGGCCCTGCTAATTTTCAAAAATAGATATTATGCCAAGAGAAATAGGCAGATGGAGATCTAGAAATATAACACTCCAAATTTTCATGCAGCAACAATGTAAGGTTGTTCTTGATGATGATGGTTTACATTTTTTATTACCAAAATTATTTACAGCAGACTTGCCTTATCCAAGCTTTCACTTCCTATTACATAACAATGAAAGGGCTGGCTTCAGACTGTGATGTTTAAAAATATTAAGTAGCAATTAAATATACTGAAGTACTATTTTGCTCTTGCTTTTCACACCAGAATCATGTTGTGTTGACTGTGAACGAACAGGCAGCTTTAAGAAATCTTAATGTAACTGGCTTCTCATTTCTTTTGATTAAGCTGACATTTTTGGCCCTGTGACTGACAGAATTAGGGCTTATTGTAACAACAATACTCCAAGGGAGGCAGAACATCTGCATCTCGCTTGGAGGTTCATTCTGAAGCATGGGAAGAGTTAGGAGTGTTGGGGTTGTGAAGTGTTACTACACAAACCATGAGGAGGAGAGAGGATTTATTCCTACCTCGTGGAGAGCCATGAGGAGAAGAGAAGAAAATGAGGGAAACAGGAGAAAAAAAAAAGCGGGCTACAAGCCCCGCCCACACAGAGCAGCAAGCTAGACTGCAGCGGAGCCGCCCCTCCCTTTGTGCTCGTGTGAGACAGGCCTGGTTGAAACCCCACATTTTCCAACAAGGAGCGGTATACAGCTTTTTGTCCCCCACCCCTGCAGATAAACAGTTTTTAAAACATGTCATTCATTTGTTAGACATTTCTTCTAAATTCAAATTAGGAAGCATCAATGGGGAAAAAAGAAAATGGAAGAACGACTTTTTTTAAAAGTGCTTTTTAAAAGACTTTGCTGTCCAACAGCATACGTGGCAACTGAAATTAGCTGTCTTCAGATATATAAAGATCTGCCACACAAAAGATGGCTAGATTTGTTTCCTGTTGTTCGGGAGACCATGGCTAAAGCATAACACAGGTGGGCACATGGAAATGGCTGAAGCATGAGAGAGACAAGGCCGTGGAAATGGACAAAGGTTGGTGAACCACACAGAACACTTCTGTCACTTTGAGTGAATTGTTTGTACTTAACCCCATCCTGTACTTACGTACACTAACTTGGAACACATAGCCTCCTTAGAACAGAAGGACATTAAAACTCATTTTTGGCAGCGCTCCCTAACAAAGACACATGCTTCTCTACTTATCTCATTGAGAAAGCAGTGTGATCAACTGTGGATGTCCTTGGGCGATTTTTGCTGGAGCCAACTTTAAATCACTACTTCTGCAATAGGTGCTGCACATGTTCTACTGGACTCTGAGATTGGTAATATGGACCAAGCACCGACTAGTCCATCACAAGTAACACCCTACTCATGAGTAGAAAGCTTTAAGAATATCCTACAATTTTGCCTTGGGTGGAGTTCTGAGAACGCAGCTCTCAAAGCCCTCAGTTTGGGGCAAGTAGTTGCTGGAGCAGTATTTGTATCTCTACTTATTGTTTGTGCCTTAGCCTTGCCTGCCTCCTGCCTTTCAGTTGGATCCTGAGAACTTCTTCAGGCATTGCTATCTTGATTCTTGCATTAGTTTCTGACTCGCCTAATCTGACCCAGGAATCATTTCCTAAATAGCCCACTGAGACTACGAATAGGATGTTTCTACTCAAAGCTGAATAGAATACTGAATAGGGGTTAAATTAGATGATTTGGAAATAAATCATTTGGTCATGTTAATATGCTAGATAATAACTTCTGGAATACAATGAAAAATGAAATTTCTGGAGCAATATCACTACATTTTCCTATTGCTACAAACAACTCATCTGCAGAAAAAGGATTTGCTAAGTTCCTAGTTAGTGTGCATTGAGAGTAACTCAATAATTCTGCACCTGGGATATGATTTGATCATTGAGTCATACTGTTTCAGAGACACGCAGTTGAATTGACTACCTGAAAAGAAGATGGAGCCTTTCATCTGTAGGATCTTGCTGCCTTCACCAGAATGACTAAAGCAATTTCATGGCATGACACTACAGGCTCCACTCCTTTGGTACACGTGTGTGACGTTGCAACTTATATAGAAAGGGGGCATGGTTTGCATCATGATGTTGCAACACTTTTTTCATCTGACTCCTCCTGCTGGTGCTGCTAAATCTCTGGTAGAGTCAATATTCTTTGAGTGCTTCCTTCCAAAACTGGTTCAACAAATAGTATATGAGTGAATTAGAACTGTGTCTTACATAAAATACTTCATAAGTGGATGCTTAGCAACAGATATCTTGACCTGAACCCTAGAAGCTTTTACAAATCACTGTGTGCCACATTAGAGTAAGTGAGCAGCTGGTCTCCCTTAGTGTAAAACTGATTTCTGTATTCCTAATGGATTCATTGGAAAGGATTGGGGTGGGGAAGAATTGTTTGAGAATGCTAAGCGAAACCTGGGACTGATTCCATCTTCCACTAGTAAGTGTGTTCCCTTATTTTTACTGATTGATTGATTGAATTGATATACCTGCTCATTTCACTTGCATGTGACTCTTGAGACTGACTCACAACTGCAGATCTCAGAACTGCAAACATCTTGTCTAATTTTGGACACGCTTGCTTCTTTCCCCACACCTTATAGAATCAGAATAGGTCATTTGGTGTGATCAGCAGCCTGCTCAATACAGGAATCCATATTCAAGCATACATGACCAATGGCTGTCTGATCTCTGCTTGCACACATCTAGTGAAGAAGAGAGAACCACCTTCTTCTTTGGTAACTGGTTCCATTGTCAAACTGTTCTTACCATTAGACATTTTTGCTCAAATTCATTTGAAATCTGTCTTTCTATAGTTTGACTGCTATTCCATATCCTGCACTGTGGGATGATCGTGAACTGTTTTTGATCTTCTGCTGAATGACATTCATAAGACTTGATTTCCAATCACATGCATTATCTTTCTTTGCAGCTGTTTGAGTTTCTCTGAATTTTTCTTAAAAAGTGCCAGAGCTAGACACAGTCCTGAAGGTTCAGTCAGACCAAAGCAGAATACCATGGAACTATAATTTTCTATGATTTGGAAACTGTATTTGTATTGCAGTCTACAATTGCATTTGCATTTTTACATTGCTGATTCATATCATCCTGACACATGCCTGCCCTCTGGAGTGAGGTACCTAGTACGGTCCTTGTTGACCTAGGCGACAACTGATCTGATGTAGGCTTCTGTAAATTACATCTCACCATATTGTTTATGGGAGAGGCACTCTTTGACTGGGTCCTCTAATGAGACTTGTTCAGTATGGTTGAACCTCTGGCATAGCCCTCATCCTCCTCGGAGCATGCAAGCCCCATGTCAAGGTAGTGCCTTGCTGCTGGTATTATTATTATTTCCCTTGCAGTCAGTTATAGCTACCATTTTCACATGTACTATTACCAGGTCCCTGTCTCCCATCTGATCCTTTTTTCCCAATTGAAGAACTTTAATTCTGTTGTTTTCACCCCACTTCTCTAACCTATAAAAAAGTGTATTTCCTTTCCGTATCTCAGACTACTGGCTATTCCATCCTATTTTATGTCATCTGCAAATGTGATAAGCATTCCTTCTACTTCTTCATCAAATTGCTAATGAAAATATTGACTAGTACCAGGCCCAGGATGATACTGGTTTGATAAAGAATGCCGATGAGCACTCTTTCATATGGTTTTCAAGCCGGCTGGGAATCCACCTAATAGACATGCCATCCAGCTCGTATTTAACTAGCATTCTAATCAAAATGTCATGTGGGACTTTGTCAAATACTTCACTGAAGTCAAAATGTATTGTGTGCATAACTTTCTCACAATCTGCTAAGGAAGCTATTTGGGAAAGCAAGATTAATGTGACAAGACCTGTTCATGACAATTCTAATAACCACTGCATTGTTGCAAAGTACATGCAGATTGATTACATTATGATCTATCAGAATTGTCACAGGAATCAATATAAATGGTCTCCAATGTTATTCTAGTAGAGGAGATGACAAAATATGGGCTGGTTTCCACTACCGTTAGATGGATACAGAGGTGGTTGAACAAGTTGCCTCAAAAAGTATACATCAAAGCACTCATTCTGTGCTTTAGCTTTTCTGACACCATCTCTACAAAGCCAGCATATCTCTTTGTGCTCTCCTTTAGTGATCTACCCTCTACTTTCAGATTTTCAATAAGCTTTTCATGCAGTCTTTTTGCCTTCTCCCCCCATCCACAACACCTCATATCTGTGATTTAGTATCTCCTTTTTAGGAGCACCCATTTGCTTCTGTTGCTCTGAAATTTTATTTATCATTGCTCTAAGTTTATTAGAAACAGCTTTCTTGAGGTCCAGGGTATGCATTTTACTGCACTCAACTTTAGTTTCACTTACTATCAAGAATTCCAGCATTACATGATTACTTTTCCCCAAGGCTCCACTATTTCTACTTAATCTACTCAGTCTTCTCTACTGATTAGTATCAAACTTGAGGTAGCTATCCCTCTGGCATGTTCCTCTACCATTGGAAGAGAAAGTTATCAGTAAGTCAGATCAGTAATTTCATGGAAGGACTATGCAGGGCAAAATTTGTCTCTCAACAGGTGTCAGAGTAATTAAATTCCACCATCACTGCTACTACAAGCATACTCTCCACAGTGCTAACAGTTCATTACTTTGAATTTCTGTCCAGACATAGATATTTTTAATATATTGTGCAACTCCTTCCTTTCTGTTGTCTTTGTTCCTCTCAAACAAGCTGTATTCTTCACTTCCTTTATTCTAATCATGAGAATCATGATAATGAAAATCACCCTCCATGTCATCATATTTACTATCCTGTAATAAGTGTTTCTTGCTGATTTCCCTTACCTATTTATATATAGAAGGTCATGCATTGAGTTGTTAAAGAGGAACTATTTTCATTGCTTTTTCACTTACTTCTGCAGTGCACAAGTTCTTACCTGAAATGATTACACCTTGGTTTTTGCCTTGTACAGCAACAGTTTAAAGCCTCATGGGTCAAGGTAATTCAGCTAAATACATTCATCCCAGTTTTTGTGGAGTGCAATCCAGATCATGCCATCTGTCATCCAGATATGAAGCCTACGGTCCAAGGAATCTAACCAATCCCATTCCTGAAGCCAGTATTCTTTCTTTCCTTTCCAGTCCTCTTCCATGGACCTGAAGTAAGAACACCGCTTGAGCGTATGTTCCTCACATTCTATTTTAGTGCTACAAAGTCTGAAGTGAAGCAGTTGTAGTTGCTCTTTGGAGTGGGGGCATCCATAGGGAGAGGGAGATAAAAAAAAAAAAAAAGTCAAGATGGTGGTCATGACCATATGTCAAACCTTTGCCCCTTTTTACATCCATTCCTGTTGCATGCATGTATGAAGGAATGAAGGTTCAGTTGCACAACTGCAAATGTCACCTTGATTTTTCTGAATCCTGTTCTTCCATGGACACCACAGCCCTTGAGATTTCATAGGTTCCCCCCAATATGGGGAAGAGACATCTCTCAGTAGGCTTGATGAATCAGGGAAACTGATTTGACCCATCTTTTATCCGTGCTCCCTGCAGACATCACATTTCATAATTGGCAGGAAATTGTGCTGTCCTTTTTATCTAGAAATTTGCCATGAATATAACTGGTACAATCTTGGGATGTTCCAGTGCTCATCTGTGCCCAAGTATAATAATTGCCCATCTGTCAGCGATAGGCAGTTTCTTGAATTTGGTTATGCTACCTGGGGTAATATCTTCTTATCCAAAACCTCTATCCATATCTAGATAATCCTAGTGACTTCAAATTTGGGAATAGTTCCTTGAGTATAGCATTATAATATAGTCAACCCTTTGGGGACTAGGATAATTTTAGGCATATTTCAAGGCACACTCACAAAAATTACTGCCATCAGAGAACTGCCTATACAAAAATAAATGGCTAATATGGGGCACTTGGGAAGCCGCAAAATATCTATTTTCCTTAGAGAAAACTAGCCTGCCAGGATGTTCCATACTATTCCAGTCTGATATCATCATCATCATCATCAACCACAACTTTGTTGTTGTTTTAGCTGTTGTTGTTATTTAAAGATTTTATCTTTCAGCCTTTGGGCCCAAAAGCATATGATACCAGAAGACAGTGCCTTGTTTTTACAGGTAGTCCTTGACTTACAACCATTTGAAGTTATGATGGTGCTGAAAAAAGTGACTTATAACCAGTCCTCGCACTTAGGACTATTGCAGCATCTCCTTAGTCATGTGATTAAAATTAAGTAGCTTGGCAACTGGCATGTATATACAACAGTTGCAGTGTCCCAGGGTCATGTGATCACCATTTGCAACCTTCCCAGGGGGCTTCCAACAAGAAAAGTCAATGGGGGAAGCTGGATTCGCTTAATGACTACAGCAAAAAAGATAATAAAATCAGGTGTGATTCACTTAATGACAACATTGCATAGTGATGGAAGTTCCAGTCCCAATTGTGGTCATAAGTCAAGGACTGCCTGTATATTTTTTTTTTTTTTATTTTTTTTAAATAATGTGGAACAGGGAGCCTGAACGGCACTAAGGAAGCTACTATGAAAACAGTAAAACAGATACCAAGTTGAGTACCCCTATATTATTACACTCATATTTCTGGCTTATTTTGTTATCTAAACTGTTGTGCTAAATGACTAAATTCTTTATATCATTGTTTGCTTATTTTTTTTTTTCCATAATGTAACCAAGCCTAAACCAGCCATATCTGCCCTTTGATAAGAAACTAGATTTTGCATCTCCATCCTAGTTCATATTTAAGGACTGTGTATACTTGGAGCAGCTCTCCTCAACTATCTCAGCCTCTCAGGCATTCAGTAAGATCTTTTCTTCCCCAGATAAACATTGTTATTATCGGGTCCTTGAAGTGAGGCATCTCTTTTTTCGGTCTGTCTTTGTTCCTTTCAAAATCACTGACGGAAGGAATTGATGAGAGCCACAATCAGATATAATTTTAATATCTTCAGCCTTTCATCTCCCTACATTCATGGAATCTTTGATATGTATTCAATGTGGCTGAGATGAATGAACTGGGGAGTGATCACATATGAGCTGGCACACAAAGATTCCCTCTCCTGCCCCATATAAAAATGAGAGAGGAACCTCTAGAATATAAAAATCTAAGTTAAAATTGGCCCTTCTTGGGAGCACTATGAAGTTTCAGAAAGGGTGTCTCTTCCTCTTAACCATTCTAGTTTTGGCCCAGGAGGACTTCTGCATCTTTTTCACTAAGCTCTGCAACCCAGAATATTTCGCTTGAAATAGTATTTGCCCTGCTATAATTTAAATTCATATGAATGGGTGAACACTCTACCATTTACAATATGAGAGAATTTGTGATAGGTTGCCAATTTTCAGCATATTACTCCTTTCCATAGTTTATTTTGCATGTGTTAAAAGAAATGGAAACAGCTAGTATATTAGGTGACAGCTTCTTTAAAACACTGTTGCTCGAAATATGTGTGTATGTGTATACATACTTTTTTGTTGTAAGTGCACTTCATAACACACACTTTGTCATTTAAGTTTAGTTACAGTTCTCCTTGATAAAAGAGCCATCCAAAACTCTGATGGAATGTATCTACAAAGAGGAGGGTGATGTGGGGGATAGCAACAGAGATCAAGGCTCTCAGGAAGGAGTGGGTGCATTCCAGGAGGGGAAAGGAGACAAAAGACAACACAGCCTTTGGGGGAGCATGAGAAGCGAAAGAGGTTCAGGATAGCCACTCCCTAGAATCTCCCAGGTTATATCCACTAGTTGCAGTAGTAATATAGATTTAGTCTGGCAAGATTGATGTCAGGCCCAGCCCAAGAACAACAGTGAAACCGTCCAGCTGAGTAAAGTTCCTTTATTTGCTTACACCTTATAGACATCAATCTTGCCAGACTCCTACTCCCAAGAAGAGGGAGGAAAATTTGAGCATGGCTACGGATCCTCCAGGAGTACCATTAATGCCACAGCATCTAGCAGCAGCCTTACTACAGCACCAGTAACAAGTGGTACCCTGAGAGGTTCTAGGGAGTGGCTATCCTGAACCTCTTTTGCTTCTCACACTCCCCCTGAGGGCTGTGTTGTCTTTTGCCTCCTTTCCCCTCCTGGAATGCACCCCCTCCTTCCTGATAGCCTTGATCTCTGTTGCTATCCCCCACATCACCCTCCTCTTCGTAGATACATTCCATCACAAAAACTTACAGGAGAATGAACATAAATCCCAGTATTAAGCTGCTGGGCGGGGTATGTTCTTGAAGCATTTTGTTTCATGGCAGACCATGGTACAATATCAGAATTGAAGAACCCATGGGAGGGGGGGGGAGTCATTTATACATCTCTCCATTATTTAAAAGGCCATAAAACTAATGCATTATCCCCTTAATATGGTTCCTTATTCCACTTACTCAATTCTCCTTCTCTTCCTAAAAGATATATTTGCCAGTCTACAATCTCAGGATTTGGGAGAAGAGCTAATTCTCTGTAATCCTTGCCCTTTCCTTTGCTGGTATCCTTTAATACTGTCCGCCTATCCATCTGTTTCAAACCTGCAGAGCTGGCACTTTAAAAATTGTGCTCCTTCTGCAGCTTCAGTACTACTGTTACTGTCAGAGTCAGTTATTTAATCAGAAAGATTTGCTGGGTGTTTTTTCAAAGGTAGTGTTTGCAAGCTTAGAGATCTGGAGATCATGACAAGTGTGGAGTTAATTCATAGATGTGTAGCTCTAAAAACAAGGAGGATGGTTGATTGTATTAGTTCATATTCCCATTTCTTCAATCAGAATAAAATTCAGGGCACCTCTGCAGGATCAATTTCCTATCAAGGACACAGCAGAACTGTCATAATCTGTTGGCTTGAAGGTGTCAGTGCTCAGATTTCAAGCCAGAAAAGATGGGTACGTCTGTTTCCAGTTCTTGTCATTTTCATGTTTTTAATCAACAATTCCATTCCTGTGATTAATTCTTTTCCCCCAACTACTGTCATGAACCATTTCACATTCTAAGGGGTTGGCCATCAATAGTTTTGTAAGGAAAATATGCAACTTTAAAAATCCTTAGAAGAAATATATTACATGTTACTCTGCATGTATATTTAAAAGTAGATTTTCACTGAAAATGCATTAATGCATATTTTGACAAGACTGAATTGCCAATGACATATTTACATATTCCAGAATCCAGCAGAGAGATAAATTCCACCCTGAAGCGGGGTCCACAAGGAGAAGAACTAGGACATTTTGAATAGGCTTTTGTAAATAATGATTCAAGCATTCTTATTTAAGGTCCTGTATCTTCTCGGGTGCCTTTGTTTAACTATTAATTTGTTGTTATGGAAGGCACACTTTGGATAAAATTGAAGAGACTGAGCATTAAATTTAATTACATCCTCTGTCTCCTAAATCAAACAGACAAATGTACAGTGAGAAGACAACATGGGCCCTTGGAAACTAGCACAGGAAATTGTAGTGTGCGCCCCATGCAATATAGATCCAGGAACCTAAGACCTCTAGCTTTTCCCCAGCTACATTTCAGATCCATATTTATTTGCAATTGGGATTTTCTGGAATGGCTACAGGGCTACCCCCAGTCTATACAACTTATAGAATTTATCTTAAGGTCCAGTATGTACCAGCTAGACTTTTGATAATGAAGTAGGAATGTATGGATCAGTAAAAATCTAGTCCATTTTACTCTGTTGGTAAGGCAATATTACAGTCTAGCAGGTAGTTGAGTTTTTAATTCTCCATTACATCAGGATTCTCTTTTGTCTTCCCTATTCCCTAACATTCTAGCCTCCAGGGAATCCTGGAACATGCCAGTCTTCCTCTGAATGAAATAAATCTTCCAGAACAGGAATGGGTATTGTTCTGGAGAAGATCCAGTCTTGAACTGCAAATGTTTTATTACATTTATTTATTTATACGCACCCCCACACCATGTGTATATATGTGTGTGTATAAATATATATAATTGAATTCTGGATCTGACACTTCTTCAAATTACAGTGATCCATCTGATTATAATGCTATATTTTGTCCAATCATGGTATCTTAGAAGGGAGTGAAGAGAACTTTGAGTGTCATTTGCTCACTTTTTCCGCTACCTCCCTTTCTTAGATGTTGTAAGAAGCTTTGTGGCTATTTTAACTGCCTAACTCACCCAAGGATTTATCCTTTATTTAGGGGGGAAAAAATCAGTAGGTTAATTTCTTATACTTCTCTCTGCCCTTTCTCCCCAATAATCAGCTATCATTCATTGACAAAGAAGCATTATTATCACTTGCTACCACCCCTTCCCTTTGCACAAAAACCTCTCAGCTTACCTGTTTAAAACCTGAGTACTGTAGTTATTCTTTGCTTAGCAGAACATTTCATTGTATCTTCTTGCAAAGCAAAGGACTTCTGGGTAGCTGAAAAATAGATTTTCTATGCCATTAAATTTTGCATGCTTCCCCCAGTGTTAATAGTCTAAGATTCCTGAGAATATTGTTCTGTTCTGATAAAATAACAAAAATCAGGGTTCATATTTTCCCCATGCTAGATAACAAGAGGGTCAGAAATTGATTTCCCAAATAATACCCCCAAAGTCAGACAAATTCAGACAAGCTATCCCCAAAATAATAAAAGGGGATCTCACTATTTTATGACCTTAAAGCAGATTGGGCAACAGTTGAGTAGTCCTTGTTTCCATGAGTTAATTTTTCTTTCTTACCATACTAGTATTTCTATCAGAAGTAAGGCTTCATAGTGACAACGTCAGGCAATGTGCAGACATTATATAAGGAGTATTACTGGTCTTTTTTCTTATTTAAGCTAACATTTATACCTCTTCATCCAAGCGTTATGTTCCCAAGTGTTATGTTTTGATTTTAATGAGTTTCCAGTATAAAATGATTAGGGAAGCAGCTAGGGAAATGCTTGATATGGAAAGCAGGATCAGCACTAAGAATTCAGGGGAAGATTTACTTTGAAAATGTGAAAAAATAATAATCTAAAAAAATCAGTGGCCTGTTCTATTTGAGAGTACTCACAATATAGTGTTCATAAAGCAACTCAAAAATATAATACAGATGCTAATATGCTAGCTTTGGGGAAGGATATTTATTATTTTGATAATGTGATTCTTTATATTTCTCATGGAAATTCAAAAATGTTCATGATTTGTTCAATGACAGTGGACCATCTGATTTCTCCTGCTAGCCTAAATCTTATATACCAGTAAATGTGTTTGTGTGCATGTGAGAGAGTGAGATCATGAAAAAATCCAGGCAATTGGAAATCTTATGAAAAACTTTCCAACTGAAAAAGTGCTTAATGTACTTTTCTTAACATACTTATTAATAAGGCAACCTGCTTCTACGTAGCAGCCCCTGTGTCTTCAATGCAGCAATCATTTTCTGGACCCAGTGTGATCAATAGTGTAACATGGAGCTGGTAAAAAGTAAGTCTGGATACAGTGCTGAAGTCTTCAAGGGCTGCAAATTGCATTTGGGAAGGTGTATTGAATGGTTTTTCACCATATCCTATAGATTTTTCAGCATTTGAAATGCCATAGAATAACCAAGTTATGTTGGTTTGATGCTACCACCATTGTCAGCTAACTTCTTAGGGGCACAACAGACAAATTGTTGCTCACAAGATGTTTTGGATTATAAATCTCACAAACTCTTAATATTGGCTAAGCTGGCTGGAGTTTAGGGAAGGTGACATTAAGAACATTGGAGAACATCAGGTTAACTCTGGAAATCCTGTATTTGTATTTGGAATGACAATTCAAACTATTTGTCTGAAATAATTATGTTTAAAGTGAGGGTGGTGTCATCCAGAGAATATACTGTACTGAGAATATTTTAATGATATATTAAAGTTAGATGATAAGGCATCATCTTTATTTCAGATAAATACTGTATTCTGATATGATTATTGTTTAAGGAACACTTCATCCACAACCTTCTTTATGAAGCTAATCTCTCTGTAAGAAAATATATACACAGGATAATAAATAAAGAGCCATGAGTTTCATTTTGGAATACAACTACATATTTGGAAGCCACATTGCTCATCATTTTCAGTAAAACACAACATACACTTCACACATTATTTTTGTCTCCATACTTGGAAATTATTTCTGACAATGAGTAATGTTATAAAGGTGATAATGGTTAATCATGAAGAAACAAGAATATTCATGATTGTTCTTATGGTGTCAACGTTCAGGGTTTTTTCCCCCATAAAATGTATCTTTATGAATTCTCCTTGGCACTGATCTTCTGGTTTTTATTCCTCTCAAGAGGCCAGGGCCCTGACCAACTTGAAAACATGAGGGAATCTCCCATTTTATAGCTTCCTATTTTTGGAATGCAATGCATTTAATTTCATTCCGCTTCCATGAAATGTTTTTAGCCTTTAGGAGCAGAAGATGCAAGCTGGTGAGATGACATTAGAAAAAGCAGTTCCTGCAGCCAAAGCCAGGAAAATCCCCTTTCCCAAATTAATATTGAAGCTCGCCTAGTATCTAGGATGAAACCAGTAAGTAGAATTTCTTGTGTATTCTATTGATCTACAAACAATAGTCCAAAATTGGATCCTAAATGCAAGATTTCACATATATGCCCATGTGCAGACATGAACAAGGATGGATTTCTGGAACCCATTTGGGAACTGAACCAAAAGGATGCCCATTTCTCACTTTATATATAAAATGTGGAGATGGAAAAAAGGTCCAGATGGAACTTTGGTGCTTCTTAATCAAGGCTTTATTTTATGTGGAAAGATGATAGAGAAATTAATTTCATCAACCAAATGCAATGGAGTTTTCCTTGCTATTAATAAATATGTGAACATTTTATGCCTGTTTCCTCCTTCCTTTTTCCTTTTATAGAATATCTTAAGTGTGCTTGGAGATTCCTAGTTTTAGATTACCTTCTTTGTGTTTAAATCTGAAATCACCATATAATTAGTGTTATATAATTATGGTTTGGAATGCCAATCCAAATTTCAAAACAAAGCAATTTGGTATATGAACATTACCATACTAAGCAATTTAAATACAAGTAATCACACCTTCAGATACTCATTTTCTCCTTCGCTTAAAAAAAAATGCTCTGTAGTTTTTGTCACCGTAACACAGAGTATTGTGTGTGAATTTGAACTGAGTTTTTATTCTTTCTATTAGCATGCATATATTTACATAAATGTTACCTACAGAAGCATATCTTTTAACAAAATATGTTATAATATTATTATGAATTAGTTTGCTCCTAAGAACAAGCTGGATGTAGAACTAGTAGTGACATCACGAACTGGAAGTCCAGTCTGAACATTTGTAGGCAGGACCAGCCTTACCATTACATACAATGAAGAAGAAATTTCATATGACAGATGAAGAGCACGACAATGGATAGAATTATACCATCTCAGCTATGCTGCTGTCCTGTTTCAATATCAATATAAGAATTATATATGGAATTTGGCAGTGGAAAGATTGGATATGTTATCTGAATCAGGCACAAATTGTTTTGGGTTGTCCTATTAGCTGTTATTTTTCCCCAAGGACTGGTTTTAAGGGCACAGCATACAGCATACAGTATACTTATTTACTCCCTTCCTTCAGAGGGAGCTACTTTTAATGTTCTGAAAGAAGTACTTATCTTGGGTGGTTCAACAAAAGTGTGATGTTTCTCAAGTACATTTAAGCAGGAACACTGTGTTCTCAGAAGCAGAAGATGAGAAAAAACAGAATATGAAACTAATAGAAAATAAGACAGATATCTACCTTAAGAAGAAATTTGTGGGGAAAAAGTCCTAGCATTTGTTAAATTTTGGTCCTTCGGGATGAACATAGAAAGCTGAGGCCATTTGTAGGATCTATTAATACCCTCTAGAGTCAAGATAGAAAGGGGGATTTGTGCTTGGATATCAGAGAGAAATACAAAAGATGATATAATGCTCCCCACAGATCACAAGATGCTTCTGATCTATTAAAATAAGATATTTCTGTCACAATGTCTCAGGAAAGAAATCGGAGGGTTCTAGTTGTTGTTATATCAAGAAGATTCTTAAAGAGAAAAAAATATTAGCTTTTGCTGGAACATTCCTAAAGTACGATGCAAGTCTAGCATAAAACAGAATTTCCTAATACTGAATGTACACAGTGATAAAGATAATAAAGCTTAGCATAAACACAATAAAAGAGAAATTAAAGTAACTTTTGGCCAGAACATACTCCTTCCAAATATAGCAGACTTTTTGAAGCAAAAGATCCTCTACTTCCTTCCCTTCCCAGATTTCTCCTTTTCTTAGACATTTCAGATTTGAATCTGAGGCTCTGGAAAGATATTGATCCAATGCTTTTCTCAGTTTCTGCCTTGTTTTTTTTAGAAGGATTCAAATTTCCTATCTCAACGGAGAAAGGGCCTAAGGTCTGACTCACTGTAATGGGCTGTGAGAATAACCTTGGGAAACAGGAGGAAGAGTCGCAGCCTAGACAACGGTCTGATAAGAGAAAGCTGAGTCCAAAGCAGGAATGGGAATGGAGAAAGCGTTTCAGAATTGACCCTCCCTAGTGCTCTGGAATGTAAAGGCAGGGAAGGGGGGAAGTGCTTTCAGACTTGCAAGATTCTGTTACTGTAAGCTTGCAATAAAGGTAGTGTTAGTACTCATGGTTTTGGTTTCTTGTCTGGACTACCTCGAAGGGCTGACACTCCCTGTGGACACAAGCAACAGCTATCCCTCATGCGGAATGTGTATTCTGGCTAAGATGAGGAAATATGCATTCTGAATCTGAGCTACAGGTACAACAGTATTTTTAAATTAAAAAAATAAGTAGAATTGATCAGACTTTATATTAGCCCAAATGGATACAGATGTTTCAGAGTAATTATTATAAAGAATTTGCATTAATTTAAAAAAACATGACATTCTTGTGAAATATCAAAATGGGACTTAATTCATGGCAACATCTTTCTTGACCATTGCTTGGCAGAATAGCTACAATTAAAGCAACTATTCTTCATAACATTTTATTCCTGATTGAAACACTTCTAATTCCATTACCACCTTGATTTCATAAATGGAAACTGTATGTGTGTGTGAGAGAGAGTGAGTGTGTATGTATACACACACATACCCATTCACACACTAATATACGTATTAGGAAAATCATGCAATATAAGCAGAACTATAATGGAGATTTTGGTATACTAAACCTGAAACATTATTTTGATGTTTTCCTGTTACAATTAACTCACATTATTGAGATCTTAAACTATACTGTGTTGTTACATATTAAGTACTAGAACCTCAGTAAGTTAAGGCAATACCATAATTCTCTTAGTATAAGAAATTAATATTGCCATCACTGATGTGAATTTAAAGTTTAGAGGTTTGAGAAAAGTGGAAATAAAGTTTCAATCTTGATCCTTCTCCTTTTCTCCCATTCCTTAATTATCCAAATCAAGCCATTTCTCCTCTCTATTTTCATTCTTGAATTAAATATCTTTATCTGTGTGCTTAAGTGACTCAATTTATTCATGTAGCGCTTATTTTTGCCAAACATACTCTGCAGAAGACTTGGTTTCAGATTTCAGCTTGATATGAACATGAGGCAGAAGCTCTGGAGAACCTATAGCACCCATCAGGAATGTTGATAAGGTTGGGGTATATCCATATCACTTAAATCAGAGGAACCTCTTCAGTATCCAATGTAACAATATTTTATAGTAAATCCCTTCTCTCTCTCTTTTTTTTTATGAAAGGCTATACATAACCTTAATGAATGAATAAATAAATATATTAGAAACCATTTATAATGAAATAGTATTCCTAACATGTATGGCTTGGATCTTGGTTACTTCTGGGACAATCTTCAAGTAGAATCTGCCTGCCTCTACAGTACCCATTTGGGAAGAGATTGGGAATCCAGCAAACAACATCCTCAACAGTAGCACCCTCTCTTTGGAACTGCTTGTTCCATTGAGATCAATGGTATCCCTTTGTAAAACAGTAAGAACAGACTTCTTTAGGGGGGCATTCAGATCTACCAGTGGACAGCTGTTTTTATGTTGGTGTTAATGGTAGATTTTATCAATATTTTATAGTTGAATTGTCCTACTTTGAGAACAGGCACCATACAGATGTTTGCAAATTAAAAAAAAAAAAAGCATTTCTAACATTTGTTGTATGAGTAAATGTCAGATACAACAGGCTGTCCTTAAAGTCTTAAGAAGTGTGGAAGAGGGCTCAGAGTTTGAAGTTTATAAATTAACTTGAGCTTAGAATTTTTAAAAACTATTTAAACAAATGAATAATATTATGTATGTTATGTTATGTTGTATTATTATATATTATAATATTATATTTAACTTTGCTTGTTTTTGTTTTTGTGTAGTTTCTAAATTTCTATCTATTTTTAAATTAATTCATAGGAAATTGATAATTGTATATTTATTTTTAAGGAGTCAATTCAGGCCTGGATTTGCCTTGCTGGTTTGAGTTAATTGGAATTCCAATGATTCCTCTCTCCTAACTGACCACCTTGAGAAACCCATGATGGCTGTAACTTTAACAAAAAAAAAAACTTATCAAAATGGGATGAAATATTCAGGCACAAATGGATTGTTCTGCAAGGATAGATCTGGCTAGCTTCAGCTAAATAAATATTTGGGGTTGATTTTTATTAAAATAAGGTCTCAGACTAAGGAATTAAATGATGCACACAAGGGTACATCTGCCCAGTTTTGATCAAAAGGGATTCAGTAATACCATTTATTCTGGAGAGGGCACTGTGTGACGTCTGTGGATGGGATGCAAAATGCCATTTGATAAACAAGCATACATTAGGATATGAGACAAGGGTAAGGGAGCATCCCTTCCCCCAAACTCTGGGTTTGGAAAATTCCCGATGAACTATTGATGATGATCTGACCCTTGATCTGTCTATTATACAATTCTATCCTTCATCCTTCATCCCCTCCCCTCACCCTCTTCTGTCATCTTATGAAGAAAAACCAGGTGAAAGTAGCATTTTTTCCTGCTGCATTTAAAGTGTATGAAGGATAATGACATGACCTATAACACCATGTATGAAGTCTCCTGAGGATCTCTTTGGTTCTGACAGCTTCAGAAATTAGAGCTCTGATTTACCACATGAAGCTACAGTATTGATCCAAAGTGGCCTCCTTTGAATAAAGAACTGATACAAAACCAGGACAAAATAATCTGAAGGATGGGAAAAGGAGGAACTGAATGAAACCTTATTTAATAGATTTGTCTATCCACAGTTCAGGCTAAACATTTCTTTGTTTGCTTTATATCTCAGTTTTTGTTTTTTAAGAAGCTCAAGATGGCATGTATTACACTCCTTCCTCCTCTTTTTCCCCACAACAAAATTCCTGTGAGGTAGGCTGGGCTGAGAGAAAAGAGCAGGGCAAAAGGCATCCAATGAACTTCCATGGCTGAAGGTGGACGAGATCTGGATCTCTTCTCGTTTGAATCCAATATCTTAATTCGTACACCCCACTGGCTCTCTTAAATATGGCAGCAACTGGCTACTTTTTATCCCCAGCTGTGAATTCATCCGATCAGTTCCTTCATAAGAGGGTGTCCAGATCTTCCTGTGTAAGGAACCTCACCCAAGACTTTGGAGCAGAACTGTAAATAAGAAAGAAAGGAAAAAACACCTTTCTTTTTAAAAAGGCTTGATTTACTTCATTGCTCTTCATTGCTTTCTGTAACAATTTATTCCTAGAGACAACTCATTTAGTAACTCTGAAAAATTACTCAGCAAATAAGTTATTGTCAAAGTGACCCTCTGAACCATTAAATGTCTATTCAGATATTTGTTCTGCTCAGTTATTTTGAAGATTATTACTATAGCATGTGCATTTATGTGTGAATTTATATATATAATGATTATGTTGTATGTGGTAGAAATTAGATTTTAAATAAGTTCTTGGAAAGAGAAAAAATGTGTAGCAAGCAGCTCTATTTGTTAATATTTTTATCATTTGCCAGGCCTTGGCAATAAATGCTATGTACACAGTAAACAAGAAATTTCTACCCAGCTTGACCCACAAGTCCTAACAGTACAAGTAAATATATTTATAAGTTTTGCCCAATGGAGGAAAAAAAAAAAAGCAGAAACAGTAGAAAAAACAAATCACTGAATTATGAAGCTCTGTTTTACTAGTTTGAAGGACCTAGTTCCTGTGGATTAACACCCCTCCCCCAAGCCCATACATTTATGCTTATCAGATTTTTGTATCACCAGTCAATGAGATTTTAGTTTGTGTGGTGGTGTTCATTTACATAGGAACAAGAACTATTCAAAAAACCAAAGGAGCAATTTAAAACCAAAAAACAAAATTGGAAAAGTGCCAGGCCAGACAGGCTGACAGCTCAATATTGCAAAGAATTAGGGAAGAACTGTTGGAACCATTAACAAAAACAATGAATGTAATTAAAGAGGCAAAGGCAATATTCAAACAAGGGAAGATGCATACATAACTCTGATCCAAAAAGAAGGAAAAGACCTGAGAGATCTCAGTCATATAGACCAATCTCCTTACTATATGTTGATTAGAATGGAGTAAGATTTCAATAAGATGTTAACAAAATGTTAACAAAGCCCACCAGCTAAAATATGTGACCTTTGGGTTTTGGGGAATCTGTATTCCTCTTTTAATGTGTGAAACAAGCACAAATTAAATGTTTGCAGAACACCTGGAGAGAATCACACAGGACTGATGTGGTACAACTTATGCTTTCAGACACATGTACTAGGAAAGTATTTTGACTCTAGTGACAATGCATCTGGACATATTTGTACATGAACATCATTGCTTTGGAGTTAAATCCATTTATTCCAGATCCATCACTATAATTTGATGAGACCCAGTTTGGTGTAATGGTTAAGACACCAGGCTAGAAACCAGAAGACCATGAGTTCTAGTCCCACCTTAGGCACAAAGCCAGCTGAGTGATCTTCAGCCAGTCACTCTCTCTCAGCCCTAGGAAGCAGGCAAGGGCAAACCGCTTCTGAAACCATGCCAAGAAAACTGCAGGGACTTGTCCAGGCAGTCGCCAGGAGTCAACACTGACTCAAAGGCAGACACACAAGCAAACAAACAAAATCAAATAAATGCTTCTTCTAGAGAATCAGCAAACAAGCTGTAATTAAACCTATATAATTATTGGCTATTGAGTGATTGGCTCAGAATGATGAAAATGCATTGCAGTATTGCCCTGCATGCCCTTTAGAGTGGGTGGGCAACACTGCCACACACATAGAAAGAGGTGGGGATTGTATTGGATGCTGCCTGCATCACTCTGACCGTGCTGGACCCCCCACCCCCACTTTGCTTGAGATATTTTGATTTCATAGCTCTCTGAACTAGCCCAGAAGGGAGGCTGCTCCTTAAACCAATTTGGAACCATCAAAGAAAGATATTTTCTAGAGAGATGGACTCTGGTTCCGTAGGCCACTTTGTTGGGGAGAGCTATGAGAGGACGTGTGAAAAAGAAAACAGATACTGCTTGGTTCTTGCTATGTCAGCAAAAGAAATCTTTATTGATTGGGGGGGGGGGGTCTGTGTGTGGTCAGCCTGTCTATTCCTTGTGAAAATGTTATATGCCAAAAGGTGGTTATCCTTTTCAGACAGTGCTGAATTTTGCACTGGAATCTTTGTGTAGTATTAGTTTGCCATATTGAATCCATAGGCTGAAGAAATTCACCTTGACTCCTAAAGCACTTCAGAGCCAACCTTGACTTAAGCAATAAAAATAATGAGTTATTTCAAGCAGAGAAAGATGGGCATGAGCCGAGAGCCTTTTCTAGTATAGCTCTTTAGCAACAGCTGGATTGCATTCAGCCTGGAAGGTCACCACTTTAATGGTCTGTACAGACTCAAATAGTCTCAACATATCAGAAGCCATGGAGCAGAGGGAGACGCAAAAGTTTCAGCAGGATGTTTTACGGTATCCAAGCAACACACATAGTGCAATGATAAGTGTTCTTGTTGGAAGTTGTGGAACAAATTAGAATATATCATATGATTTTTCAAAACTTATAATATTCTAGAATTGAGCTCAGAATTTGAATATTCCCCAGTTAAAAGAATGTCACTTCACTGAGCATGCTAGTTTAGAGTCCTTCCCCCTGTCTTGGTCATTTTTTAGGTAGGTGGTATCACTGCAATCATTACTCCCCCCCCCTTTTTTTGTATTTTAGGGAGCTCACTAGAAAGGTAAGTGTAGAGTTGCTCCAACTTTGTCACTAAATCTACCCTAAAATGTACACACACTCACTTGTGTGTGTGAAGGAATATTTGAAGCTGGAGAAGTACCAGGGCCTGGAGGAGGAACTAGAGAAGATGTGGAAAGTCAAGGCCAAAGTGGTCCCAGTGGTGATAGGAGTACTTGGGGCTGTGCCTCCTAAGCTGGGAGAGGGGCTCCAACAGATCCCAGGAGCAACTTCAGAGCTCTCTGTCCAGAAGAGTGCAGAGCTGGGCACAGCAAAGACACTGCACAGAACCCCCCAACTCCCAGGCCTCTGGCAGAGGACCCAAGATTGAGGAAGACACATGACACCCATAGGGATGAGAGGGATTTTTTAAAAAATAAAAGTACAACTTTTGACCAGTCAGAAGACAGGCACCTTGTCTGTCTCTTTCTGCTTGAAATAAATAAAAAATAACCAGCCACATCAGGATACACTTGAAGTTAGAAATTTGAATGAAAGAAAAGATTCTCAATTTATGGCATGCAGACTGCTAGTGGGCTTTCTAATAGGAAGCACAAGGAGACTCCATCGCTTCCTTTAGCTTTAGAAAAAAAGCCTTCTGCTTGCTTGTCTTCTTTCTTCAGGAATGGTCAGCTGACCACACAATGCTGCATGGCCACTATTTATTTTCCCAAAGAGGACGACATTTTTTTAAAAAGCCACCCTGTTGTAAATGAGTATGCAAGACCCAATTTAATAGTTTAAAGAAGAAACAGCAGTAGTTGCCTTATCTTGTAGGAGACAGTGTTTGTTTCTTTAGAAAAGTAACAGAGGCATATGATGTAGAAGCCTCCTGTTGCTACAAGCAAGTGCCATCCTCCTTCCTTCCTTCCTTCCTTCCTTCCTTCCTTCCTTCCTTCCTTCCTTCCTTCCTTCCCTCCCTCCCTTCCTTCCTTCCTTCCTTCCTTCCTTCCTTCCTTCCTGACAGGCACCTCTTAGTCATTCTTGAAGTCCTGCCACTTCTCCCCCCACAAAAAACCCCCTATTATTCTCACTTAAAATGGCATGCTTACATGATAGACTGCAAAACCCTTCAAAGACAATGACGTCACGGGTTTTTCCCCATGTGCACCTAACCACAGCACAAACATGACCTTGGAACACTCTTTTTCTGCTGTGTTGCTGCCTTCATCTCATCCCCAGCCGATGTGTGAGACAGCCTGAGCCTCAAATTGTCCTTAGCCATGCTAATGTCAAAGGAATGTTTCCTTACTCTGAATACTCCAAGGGCAACATCAAAGTGTATAAAATCTGTTTGGCTTTGTTGCTTATTACCTTGGATGGAAGTCAGATGATTGCAGTGACTTGAAAGAGAGGCAAAGGAGCCAGGATAGAGATGGCAATGGGAACAACATGTTTCACGCCAGTATAGTTTTCTGCCAGCTCAAGAATGAAAAGAGAAAACTTGAATTCAGTGGTGGGGAAAGACCTAGTGATACCTAACTAGATCTGACAGCTGGAATTCAAGAAGAGAGAAAGAAAGCCAAGCTTCATGCCTTGTGGACATTCACGCAATGTCACAATGCACATATAAAAGGGCCAGGCTTTGCACTGAGAGGGCATGATATCTACTTTTGTAAGACTGACCCATTTTGAACCTCCCCCCCAATGCTGATGCCTCTCTCTCCACATTCCATAATAGGAGGCACTTTTGTAGAGGAAGCGTACAGTAATATGTAGCATCACTTAACTTGTACATCCAAATATCATATGAAGACATTCCAAGCCAATGCCAGCAGTTCTTGGGAACCTATGGGGCTGGCAAGAAGATATTTCCATTGATTATAGTGCGTTTCTGTGATGAGTCTTTTTTTCCACTTGGGCATCCTAACACATACATTCTTCTTTTTTAAAAAATAAATTTATTAAATATTATAATTGCAATAGTAAAAACTAATACAAACTAAAAGAAAGAAAAAAGAGTAGAAAGAAAGAGTGAAAAGTGCGAAGGAAAAGAAAGAAACCGTAAAAAGTAAAAAGAAAGAAAAGTAAGAATATAGTAAAGAAAAAGAAATCTTCCAACCTGCATTGCAACAAGTAGAAACAATTTTAGTAACATTTCACCTCCTCTTAATTTACAACCAATGCTCTCTTCATCCATGTCCAATCTCTTATCTTATCAAAATCTTATCTTCTCAAATCTATAAAGCACTGTCATCTCAATCCTGGTGTCAACAAACATCCATTAAGAGTTGCCAGAAATAACAACATATCTATTTTAACCTTTATCAAATTAACCAACTTTATTCCTTCCTTTTGCTATTAACAATCTTAATATGTCGGTCTGAATCTAGTGAATTTCAGGGAAATCATTGTGACATGAAGAAAAGAACATGGCTCACCTATCTGAGAATGACTGAATGAATTTGATAAGAGGACAGCATAAGGGGGAAAAAAATGATTGGGGAACAAATGGTAACCAGGAAGAGAGGATGCCTCAAATGTTGACACAATTTCATCCTTTCTTCTTTCTCTTCCCCAACCACTCCTAGTGATTGTAACACAATATTACCCCATGTTTCACTGAAACATCTGCAATGGTTTCCCACTTCTTTTCATTGAACGGATAAAAACTTTCGAATATTTCCCCCCAAGGAAGAAGAAAATTAGTTTTAAATTCTCACGGGTGGGATCCAAGGTTCTTCTACTTCCTTTAACCAAAAAGTGGTTCAGATGTATAGGGGAATGGTCTGTCATTTATGCTACATACTCAGAGTATACATTGATCCTATTCAGCTCTCTTACTCACAATGGCCAGTCAGACAATTCTTGGAAGATCCCCAGGCAGAAACTAAGAGTAATAGTCCTCCCTGCTGTTATTCCACAGTAAGTGTCATCCAGAAGGATGCTGCATTTCTTCCTGGAAGTAAACTACTCTAAACCGTAATAAGCCAAAGCAAGTAACGCGGATTGTGATAGGCAACATAACAACAGTAATAGCTGTGGGCTTTAGACTCGCACCTAATTTCCAGGAACAGTTGTTTACTTTGCATTAAGTAAAGGCATCATGAGGTGACTCAACTCCTGGTAACTGCATGTATCCTTCTGTGATATCTTCCTAGCAGCCACAGAAATTATTTTCTATTGCCAGTTTCTGGGATGTTTCTTCAACTTCCTAGTCTAAGCTATAGGCCTGAGATTTTCTCATGGCCTAAGTATTAACCCAGGCTTATCCTGCTTAGCTTTTTTGAAATGAGCCAAGATTGATTAGGTGCCTCCACCTGTTTGATATAAATACTGTCTACTGCATGCATGAGAACCAGCTGAAGGAAAAACCCATTTCATTGTTCTAGGGATCTGTGCTCACCCTAGAGAAAATGATAAAAATGCTATCAGTTTCTCCTTGAATGGAATGAAATTGTCCAGCCTCGTTCCTGCTGAGAAATCAAGCTGTTTCAGAATCTCTGGGGCATCATGTAGCTGTATAGCTATTTCACCATTTTTCGAAAAGGTGAGGATTTGAATTTTTTTTTTTTTAAATAAAAGGAGAGAGAGCAGCCACAAGGAGGGAGACTTGAGCTGAGTCCCTGCAATCCCTTTATGAATTCTTGCCCCATGTAAAAAAGCCCTACCTCTTTTGGGTTAAGCCATGGATTGCTCTTTTTTTCCATTTCTGCTCTGTGCAATTAGGAGTCCACCTAGGTCCACCTAGCCCTATATTGCTTGCCTTCATTCATTATCGAAGGCCATGAGAAAATAAACCCTAGTGTATACAGATATGGCATTCTCCACTGCTTAGGGCGAGTTTTGAACTCAAATATTTATATGTCTAATCTAAAGTGCCTATTGGTTACTTATATTTTTCAAACTATTTACTAGCTCTCTTTATGTAATATTTACAAGAAGGCAAAAAAGGTTTTTGATGGTATTCTAAAGGGCCTAACTGAATTAAGCAAAACTCATATTGATTTAAAAAAAAAAGCAACGCTAATTTAAATCTGAATATTAAAGCAAATCTCCAGATTTGTTTATGGTGTATTAGACTGGAAGAGAAGAAATAGTTTTGTAACATAGGATGAGCCCAAATAGTCAAGACTGAGCTTCAAGACCCACTGCAGTAGGGTTATATAGAAATTCACCGGGGTATGTTGAATTGTTCACAGTTCAATCAATCAATCACAATCAATCAAAATTTATTTACGGTCCAAGGCCAAATTTATTTATGGTCCAAGACTAAATACAATAAAAGACCAGCGTACAAGACAATAACTACAAAAGAAAACCTTTAAAATGGCAAGAAAAACCTAAAGCATTTAGCAATTAATAGCAGGGAGTTCATTTAGTCTCAAATGACCTTGCCAAGGAGGAGTGGGAAACATGTGACCCATAGATTGCATGAACTTTACAAGGTAGGGGAGCAGTTAAGCTGTTAAACTAGGAGTGGGGAAAGCCATCTTCAGGTTCACCTTTAACCACAAACTCTCAAACTCTGGCTTTGGGCCAGCCCAACTTACCTCACAGAGTTGCTGTTGAAGGAGTAAAATGAAGGAGACCCTTATCTAAGTACCTTGAGCTTTTGAAAGACATGTTTCTGGGCATTTCTAGTTCCACTAGATTTTGTGGCTGAAATTTAGTGACAAATGATCAGACCCAGGGGTAGAAGCAAAGGCACAATTTCTTGCTGTTGCTTGTCACAGATAAAGAAAGAAAAAAGCTCCTGGATTGGCTGTATGCACATAGAAAAAGCCCCTAAAACATGCAAAAAAACCAAAACCAAACCCCAAATTCTGCCATCACCTTTCCTTTGTGGTCCTGGCTACTAAAAATAAAAAGGACCAAATGGCGCAGCACTTAACTGCCCAAAAGCTGCATACCCTGATGTACTGCAATGGCAACGCTCCAAAAGTACCTGTATGTATCAGCAGAATAACTCCTTGAATCAGGCCAGTAGAAGAAGCATTTACTTTGATTAGCCAAACCAAGGATC